>NW_007729484.1:14385-22132 GCF_000696425.1 Galeopterus variegatus
AACATTGCAATGCTTTCTTGGCTATTCTATTTAAATAAAAGCCTGTAAGAGCCTTGATGATAATATGCACTTTCTATATATATTTTCACTTAATCTCACTTAATAAGTATAGCAACTCCATGAAGTGAAGTTGTTATTATCTCTTCTCTGTTAGATGACATAACAGAGACTGAGAAAGTTTAAAACCATTGGTCAAATGCACATCATTATTAAGTCTCACAACCATGTTCTTGTTCTTAACCATGGTGTACTGACAACTCCACCCCATCACCCCAAAACAGGACACTTAAATGGTTTGAATTGTAATGGGCCAGCACCACTGAGTGTTGTACACAATTTCTATGCTCCATGGGGAAACTTCAAAATCCCAGTATTGGTAGTATCACAAAGGAGACTTCAGCTGGCAAATGGTAACTTTGCGATTTTAAGTAACTCACAGATTGCTTGTTAGCTCTAACATGTTGGCATAAAGGGAAGTGTGATAAGCATGTTGTTAGAACAATTCACAGTGCTCTATGCTATATCTTTCTTTTCAAATATGACAGCTTATTAGATGTTACTCATTTGTAAACATCTTTATGGATTGTCCTTTGTTATTTGTGCAATGGTGCATGGTGCAGTTTGTAAATACACAGATCACAATATTGAACTCAAGTGAAAAGAAGAAATTATCAATACCCACTAATGACAACCAACAAAATAAAGAGTGATGAAAAGTGAACCAACAGATCATATTATGCACTCTTCCCAGNAGTTTGTAAATACACAGATCACAATATTGAACTCAAGTGAAAAGAAGAAATTATCAATACCCGCTAATGACAACCAACAAAATAAAGAGTGATGAAAAGTGAACCAACAGATCATATTATGCACTCTTCCCAGTTGATAAACCTGGGTCTAGGTTTGCTAAGTAGAATTACTCAATTCATAACCCTACAAAAGTATTACATACATGGATTCAAATAAGGATTCAAGGGGATGCCAAAATCATTTAAATCTTTACAAACAAAAAAAGATCAACTAAAGATCAAGATCAATTAAATCCTTACATGTAAAAAAAAGTATTGGCTTAAGAAATTATGGTTTATCCGAAGTCATGGAACTAAGCAGAAGTAGACCCAGAACTGAAATTTAAGTCTCCTGGTCCCATCCTGATTGCAATGTTGCTGTCTCCCATATAATCCCACTGGACTCAAAACATTTATTTAATGTGCATACACTCAGCCTTTATTTATATTTAACAAAGTAGGAAAAATATTGTTATCAAATGTTGGAGCAAAAAGAATGTTGGTTAGTTAACATTTTATGAAGATTTATTAATTTTGTCCAGTTTCTCTCATATTTATTTAAACATTGCTTACCTCCCTCTTTCTCCAGAAAACAATATTTTCTTTTCTCCACATCTGTAGACCTGAAGTATAGAAGTTTATTTTAGTGATAGTAAAGAATTAAAGAAGACAGCTCAAGATTAGGGAAAGGGATGCTTTAGAGATCACTTAGGGCACTCAAGAAAAAAATGACAAAAACATAAAAAATAATATTCTTAACATACAGAGTAAAGGATCACTTAAAAATAAACTTGAAATTTAAACACAAGCCTTTTCTTTTTCTAGTAATAATGCTGAAATTTTACAAATCCCATTATCCAATATGCAGAGCAACAATTACTCCTGTACATGACAACATTAGTCTTTAAATTCTTGGGGCAGAGAGAATATTATCACAGGAACTGTTTATGTTACACAGTAGACTCTTTTGGCACTAATTCTGGTTGGGTTTGGCATAATTCCCAATTTTCAGAATTGACTAGGATATGCCATTGCAAACTCTATTTTCTGGAATTTCTGATTAATAAAGATATAACATTCCTTTTGTTGCCACTTTCTATTTGTTGCGTATTCTTTTATACTTTGAATAGTTTGTCTCCCTAACTATATTTTCCCTCTTTCTTATTAATCTGAATTTGGCTACTTGATAATCACAAATTAATGGAATGTGTGTCTGATACAACCTGTGATCACTTATTTATTTAATTAGTGACAACACTTTAATCTTAGAATTTGATGGTAAATATCTTTAAACCAATCCAGTTAGAACATTTAAGTGAATAAACAACATTAGTTAAAAACAAAACAAAACAAAAAGACACATTGGCAAGCTATTTTTACTCGGCATTTGAGGTTTCCAGCTACTTTCCCAAAAGGAAGAATCTTAAGACTCATTCATTCATCATACATTCATCATTCACATCGCCCCTCCTTATCCAACCATTAAGGTTCACGTTGTCTCATATTGCTTGACTTGCTTTTCACCTTCACCTTCATTAATGTTGAAATCAAGTAGAATATGGGCAGAAAATATGTACAATGAATGTTTTCCTTGCGCTTCCAAGACACAGATATAAACTATATATTTATGGTTTAAGCCATTCATATTCTCACCACTTTTAGAACTCAAAAAAGTTTACCTGTATATGTTCATGCATGTGTCTTTCCTAACCTGGAGCACAGTGAGCACTTTCAATCTACAAATTCAGTTTTTTCCTCAACCTTGAAGACTTCTTCAATGATGTGTATAATTATTGCCCATCATCCAGTTGTTCCTTTTCATCTTTTTGGAACTTTGATTATCTCATCCTAAGTTTCCTGGATTGATCCGACAAATTTTCCCATCTCATTCCACCCCATCCCCTTTATTTCTCTTTGTATTATTATTTCTTCTTCTGCTCCTCCTCCTCCTCCCCCTCCCCCTTCCCCTCCCATCCTCCTCCCCCCCTTCCTCTTCCCCTTTTCCTTCTTTTGCTCTGACTTTATTCTATTTACTTTTCCAAGTCATTAATTCACATATCAGCCACATCCACACTCTTCTTGTACAAACAATTCAGATAGGAAACCATGATCTTATGCTCAGTTAGTCAATGCATGTGTGTTTGTGTGCATGTGGATATCCGTACAATACACACATTTCCTAAGGCAGTTTTACATTTTTTCTTTGCCAGTTCATGTCTACCTCTCCCAACAGATCTGAATCAATGGGCGTGTGGTTCATTTGCTCTGGTAGTTATCTCATGTTACTGAGCACCTAAAGATATACGAGGGTACTTCAAAAAGTTTGCGGAAAAATAGAATTAAAAGATAATGTGAATTTTTCTATGAACTTTTAAAAATCTGTATATTGGGCCAGCCCGGTGGCGCACTCAGTAGAGTGCGGTGCTTGGGAGCGTGGCGGCGCTCCTGCCGAGGGTTCGGATCCCATATAGAGACCGGTCCACTCACTGGTTGAGCGTGGTGCGGGCGCGACACCGAGGGTTGTGATCCCGTTGCCGGTCACGAAAAAAGGCTAAAAGGAAAAAAAAAAATCTGTATATTTACAAACACATTATATATATGATTTCTAGATACAGTATATAATTTTTAATAAAAGTATTTTTAACACATGTTCATTATAGAAAATTGTGAAAAATAGAGAAAAAACTTTTGTAATCATCTATACTCCTAAGTGTAGAATTAACCACTCTCAATGCTTTTATTTATTTCCCTCTAGCCTAAATACCTGAAATAAAGATTATATGTTTATTCTCCATGCTCATCATAACCAACTGGAACTGTATTACCTTCCACACAGTCAGAATAATATAAAGATCATTTTCTAGCATAGCAGCTAATTAACATGATGAGAAGTCTAAAGGTAGTATAAAGCTTGATCTTTATGTATCTGAAGTGGCATGTTCAGTTTAGACAGATTAATTAAAACAACCAGGTACATGTTGTTATCATACTCAATTCACATCTTCCAGCATTAAGGTTGTATTAAGTTTATAAAATGAGGAATTAATCCAGAGAGGTGCTAATTAAATGTAAATAAAGGCCATTATGGACTTCTCAATGGAACTCAATTGGTATTATTATATTAAATAAAAGTGATGTCAATCAGATGCCCACGTGCATGGCTTCTCTTAATTTTCAGCTTTATGTTTTTCAAAGAACTATTATTGACTAGATAAATTTAATTATATATTCATAAAAAGGTTTGCTGACCATTTTCTTGGACAGTGTGGAATACGCTGCAACATAACTATTTATTCTCTCAAAGCAAAGGTTTGTTTCATCAATAAAATGACTTAAGATTATCATGCATGTCAAGTTGTTCAGTTCAACCAGAAAATTCCTGGAGTATAAATTCAATTGTGGATTTTTTCCAGGAATGTGGTCCAAGCATAATTTACAGTTTACAAAGGTATGTTTTGAAACATGCTCATATTCCTCATTCAATTTGGTTTGAACATAACTATGTGTATTAAAAATAAATTTTCCTTATCAATTTAACAGACATATAATTTAATAGATATACTCATATATATTATATATGAGTATTATGCAAAATTCTCTTTTTCCATGAAAAGGAAAAAAAAGATATAAATTGCAGAATTCTAGTCTTAAAATGAGCATTTTCAAAAAATTGTCTTAAGATATTATGATTAATAATTATTAACATAGGCTGAATTATATTATAATTTATTACTATTCTTCAAAAATTGGAAAATTGCAATTATAATTGTTCTACTCTGATTTTTAACTACTCTATAGTAGTTGCACTAAACATATGGTTGATTACAATGCTGGATGAATTTGAGAAGTTTAGGTTGACAGCCCACATACCTAGGACACTAACTTTTAAATGCTTTGTGACTTCTCTCCAAATCCGTGACCATACTTAGCTGTTCGAGTAAGGCAAGTTAGAGTGTTTTGTTTCATTTAATTAATTGGGTAACTTTCACATTCTTCTTAAAGATCTGACTCCTGAATAATATTGTTTTAAATAGAAGTATCCAAGTAATTCTAGTAGCTAGCAATATTTTAAGTTCGCAACAGATATTTATTATTTTGAGTAGAACTTAGAAGATACAGAATAAATTTGCTCTCAAGAGCTTGAATTTCAGCAAATGAAACCAAAAAAAAGCAAACAAAGAACAATTCTTATGCAAATAAAATCAGATACTTTATTGGAAGTGTCTTAAAAACTGAAAAACTGAAGCCATTACATACCTAGGAAGAAAACTTATCTTTATGCTGTGTTTACCCCTCTGACAATAGAATTAATTATCTATATGTGCTTTATCCATAGGTTTTGGGAACTGAAATAACATCATGTCTTGTTATTGGAACAATATACCAAAAGACAAGCAAATACAAAGCTGATTCTCTGTGGAATAATACTTTCAAGTTGGAATTTATGTTATATTAACCTATTATTTGCAATGTTACATAAGATGATACTTTTGCCTTTAATACTATTTGACTTGTGGGTGGTTACCAAGCTAACTATGCCAACAAAGAAATTCTTGAATATTCTTTCTGTTACATACTCTATTTTTCTCAGTGAGATAAACTAACGAGTCTAATTTCTTCCAAGGCTATAGTACATCTTTCTATTAGAGCTTAAGCCAAATAAAACTATCAATAGCATGTCTCTAAGCCCAGGGCTGAAGATTTTGGCTCACTCCTTAGACAAGAGAGAGAAGGCCAGCTGTGTTGTTTCCCCCAGGCCTTCTATCTTTCCTAAGTCCATCAATGAGAGCTTCGCCAGATGAGGAAATTCCTCACTCTGTTGTAAATCCAAAATCAGGGAATTTTTAGATGTGAAGAAAATGTTTTATAAAAGATTATAGGCATGTGCTTTTGATGGAAAGCACATTATTTTTGGATCAGTTAAATCTAGGTACAAACTATGTTTCTGTTACTTACTGGGTGGCTGGCCTCAGGCAAGTTGTTTACCTCCTCTGAAATATAAGGCTAACTATAACTACTATTTAAGGTTATTGTGAGAATAAAATGTAACTTAGACACTTAGAATGGTGTCTAAAAGGGCATACAAAAAGTTGTAAGTTAATGGTACCCATATTTTTATTTGACCAATGTATTTTTTAAAAAATGCTGCTTTGAGAGAGGAGAAACAGGCCCTAATTTCATGTATACATTATTAAAAACAATAACAACAACAATACACTCCCCCAAATATACTATGGAGTGAAGGACAAACCAAAGTAGAAAAATTATGCATTGTTAAGTATTTTGAAGATTCAAGTAAAGATAATGCAGAAATCTTAAATAAGACTCTCCAGTGGCCTATTAAAAAGAAAGTTATCTCTGCACTTGACCAGATGAGTTAATGACATTTGGAAATAGATCTGTACAGTGAAAATATGGCTTTTTAGTAGAACTGGGTAACTCATAAAGGATGAAAACCCATGATGAGCTGGAGAATCTTCATTGCAGGAAATGTCAAGCTTGAAAGACTTACAAGTAAGAGAAGGGGAAGACAGAAAAGAAAGACAAGCAGAAGGCAATCCAGGTCCTGCTAAAGGACATGGACACAGACCACTCGGCTCAGAGAAGCCAAGTTAGGCCAGGGTGCCCATGGTCAAGAGAGCACTTATGCAAAGGACAGTGAACTTTCAAACACTCACCATAATTCCATTTGAAACCTAACTCAAATAGCAACAAACTTCCCACACCACCTTGAATGTTTTTTCACTTCATGGATCTTTTCTGTGCATTGAGTAGTACAATCCCTCCCCAACCACAAATGACATTTAGAAAAAAAATCTCAGTCATTCAATCAGTCCCACCTATTTCACATATTAGAGCATGTTGTTCTGAACTAGCCCTTTGATTGGCTATGCTGGATGCTTTGCCAGAATGAGATAATACAAACAGGGAACTGAGTATTTGGAAAGTGAGATGTAACAGAGATTATATCCCCCGTGGTAAATTCTGATTTTATTTTCTGAATAAGGAAACTCTATTAGTACTTTGTTTAATAAAGACAGATCGGGGTTTATATCTCAATTTTGCTTCTTACATAGCTTTGTAGCCTTAAACAAGTCACTTAATATCTCTCAATTACTGCTTTTGCACCTGTAAAATAAAGATATTATTACCTGGCCCTTAGAGCTGTTGAAACAACATGAGATAGTTTCTAACTTCTTTACCATGTCCAATCTATCACAAATAAGTGAGAAAATACCTACATTTAAAAAGAAAACTAATTTGTTTGCATTTGTCTAATGTAAAACTTTTAATACGTTTCTTCAACATATTGTCTTTACGTGAAATTATTTTGGAGTTCTGTTGGTTTCTTTTCCTTTTCCGTCATTCATACCGCTAGATAGAAAATAATAGAATTGAATCGCCATTTTGACAGGAGTAGAAGGAAATGTGTGGATCATATGCATTGCAGCTTGTGGTTGGTTAAAAGTATGAAAAATAAATAGTTATGCAAGTTATAATGTGGCTTTTAATGAATACAGTTCTCATTTACCTTTTCTTTTGGAATCTAAGAGATGTACCCGACTGAATATTTGTTAAAGGAGTCAGCAATTAATGACATGAGATCACATGGCCACTCATTATTGACCTTCAAAATAATAAAACAGATAATGGAGGAAGTTTATCAACATACTTTGAGAGTATTTCTTATAATTTTGGTATTTTCTGAAACCAGCTTAACATTTTCATAATTTTTATAACTAACAGCTCTTAAATCATAGAGGGCGAATATCTCGTCTCTTCCTACAATCTCACCTTGAATTTCGATTGCCTGCTGGGTTATGACTGCTATTTATTCACTGTCTACTCAACATGCTCTTTTGTGACTGCAAAAAATGCACACACAGTCCATGTCTGCAGACTCGGTTTTACATATTTTATGTAACATGCACAACAAAGTTAGCATTGCACTTAAA
>NW_007729484.1:22572-24052 GCF_000696425.1 Galeopterus variegatus
GAGGGCGAATATCTCGTCTCTTCCTACAATCTCACCTTGAATTTCGATTGCCTGCTGGGTTACGACTGCTATTTATTCACTGTCTACTCAACATGCTCTTTTGTGACTGCAAAAAATGCACACACAGTCCATGTTTGCAGACTCGGTTTTACATATTTTATGTAACATGCACAACAAAGTTAGCATTGCACTTAAATGTATGTGTTTATTATTTTTTACTTAAAAAATCTCTGTTGACATCAGTAGTTTACTGTATAGCTTGTCTCTTATCCTTATGATATGCAATTCTTTTTTCATGTTGTTCAGCACTGACAAAAACAGGTTTACTTCATATAACATTACATTAATTTATGACTCTTTTGATTTTTCATTCTTGATTCAAATATGTAAATAGCAATGATTCCAATTTCATATGCTTCAGTGGTTTCTTAGTAGCCATTAAGCGGAATAGCTAGGTTCATTCAGGCTATGTTGGATATTATTACAGAAAATTAAGGTCTTCATAACCCCAGTTAGTTGAAGAAGAACTTCTTAGGGATTGCATACCTGGAATAATATTGGGGTGCATCTTCTTCTGAAAAAAAAAAGCTAGTCGACCCTGAGGGTACATAAAGTACAAAGATTTCACTCCCATCTTCCAAAGGATTTCATGTTATTTAGCACTTTTTCTTTGCCTAAAAGTTAAAGACAATGCTTCCTAACACATCATATGAGTGTCTTCATAAAATGGCACCAACATGACTTTGCCTCCTCTGATTCTGCATTCTACAGTTCAGTCCTCTGAAAATATTTGAGGATATAGTATAGAACAAAACAAAAAACATCCATGCCCTCATGGAGCTTACATTCTAGTAGGGGGAAGTGGATAAGCACAAATAGGTAGATATATTAACCCCTGGTGATAGGTGTGGAGAAAGCTAACTCAGGATGACAGGAATGGAGGTGCCAAGGTGGGTGGTGGGATTTCTATGACATGGTCAGGGATGGCCTCTTGGATTAGATGGCAACTGAGCAGGTACATGGCAGGAAAGAGGCTATGAGATGCTGTCTCTCTGTAGGAAGAGTATTCTGGGCAGAGGAAGTGCAGATGCACAGGTCCTGAGGTGGAAGGCTGCTTGGAGTGTTTGAAAAATGGCAAAGTAGCCAGTATCTCTAGGGCTGAGTGGTCCGAAGACATGTGTTCCGAATGTTAGTAAAGCAAGGAATTGGCGATTTTGTAAGGCCTAATAAACCATTTTAAGGACTTTGATTTTATTCTGGGATATTATTATTTTTATGGAATTATTATTATTTCATTTTATTCTGGGATATGCATTTTTTAAAATTTTATTATGGGAGTCATTGGAAGAGTTTGAGCACTTTAGTAGCATAATCTGATTTAGGTTTTATAAGGATCCTCTGTCTATTCATGTGTGGAACAGTGTTGGTTCCTCGCCACCGGGGACCAACAACACAGGGCGGGAAGGGACCCCAGACCAGC
>NW_007729484.1:24923-26625 GCF_000696425.1 Galeopterus variegatus
TTAAAATGGCTGAGGTACTTTCCCAAAATGGCTGGCGGCCCGGGCGTAGCCCAACAGAACAGACTGGAGGAGGTGAGGACAAAAGCTGGGAGAAAATTTGCAAAGATGTGGGGAGAGTTGATGGTGAACCAATAATCCAGGTATAAGTAGAAGACTAAGGGTGTTATTGAATTTGTGTTTGTGTCTTTGGTCTGAAACATTGTTTTTAAACTGCAAATATCTCCATTCTTTGAGGGAGGTGCCATGGGACTCAACCACACCCTCCCCCGCAACTGCTCCACATCTTAGAATGTAAAATAATAATAATAATAATAATAATAATAATAATAATTAATAAATAAATTTTAAAAAATAAAAATAAAAGCACATAAGCATTTATGTTTGTATTTTGACAGAGATAGTTTATTGACACTAAAGAATTTTTGTAATTTAATTAAAAATAACAGGTTCCAAAAAAAAAAATCTCCTTTCCTCATGTCCTGACAAAGGCACTCATTCTTTAATACTGGGGTCGAACATTGTTTCTAACATGTGGTCTTTCTTGACATTCTAAGTAGGTACTACAAGTACCACTATGCTTGATTAGTCCTTTATGCATGGTCTGTCATACAGTATTTACAACACTAGCTTATACTTATTTGTTATTGTGTTTGTCTTTCTAGGGAGGTTATCAGCTCCACAAAGGTATTGTGTTTTTTAAAAAATTCATATCCCCTATTCCTAGCACAAAATATAGGTATTCATTGAGCACTCCATATGTTTGCCAAAGGAATAAATATTTCCAAGTGTGAAATAAAAAATATTTAAGAGATTTTCTAGTTCATGAACAAAAAGCCACATTCTCTTAGGGAAGGAATATCTACCCTCATTCTCAGAAATCTAGAAGAACACACCAAAATGAGGGTGAGATGTCTGTCACCTTACCAGAATACAGAATAGGTTCCAGTGTTTCTCCTTGTAGGCAACAATAAAAATATAATTCAGCAGGTAAGTGAATGAGTCATTTTGTGAAAATTCACAGGGTGTTTCCCCTTGAGTTCACCTGTGTTCATACAGAATAAAGTAATGCCTTTATTTTTCCTCTACTGAGGCCAGACAAATAAGGTAAGTGGGATGCACTGAGCCATCTCGTAAGGCATTTCTCCAGATTTCTAGATGGAGACTTTATGGTACAGGTGCTGCCAGCATATGGTTGTTTTTGTTTCTGTTTTTTGTTTGTTTTAATAATAGGGTTGGTGTGAATAAATTAGAGGAGCATTACAGCCATAAGCATTTGAATAGTGCTCCCATGGAACCTTTGAGAATAACTGAGCTGCGTGTTAAAATACTTGGGGAATTTGTAATTGGTGAACAATCATACTCAAAAAGTGCTATTTAAAGGAGTGACATTAACCAACTCTGTCACCTTCAACACTCTGGAGATTACACGGACATGACACTGAGAGCAAACTTCTCATAATATGTAGATGGTAAAAAGCTGGGAGTGTTAACTAGTAAGTATCTGGGGAAAAAAATATAGTCAGGATAGAACAACAGGCTGAATTTAACAGGTTGAAAATTATTAGGGCTATATATGCACAGCCCTATTTTCAGGTTCTATGACCCAGCTGCAAAAGTGCAAGATGGGAAAAAATTAGGAGCAATTTGTAAGAAAGATATTTAGGAGCATCTTAACTGTAAGCTTGTCAAGGAGTCAAGATTG
>NW_007729484.1:27797-29925 GCF_000696425.1 Galeopterus variegatus
TCTTATGGGTTTGTGGGAATTGAACAAACAAAAATGATCCTTAAGCATTAAAAATGATAGCTAACACTTATATGGCCCTTACAATATGCTAGACAGTAGTCTAGGTACTTTACACATAGGCCAAACAATAAGCCCATTTCATAGATGAAAAACTGAGACACAGAGAGAAGTTTGATCATGATCATGAAGAAAGTTGGAGAACTAAAATTCAACTCATGGCAGTCTGGCTCTATTGCTCACATGCCTAACCTCCACTCTATAGTACCTCTCTAGTCAAGAGAAGACTTCTTACTTTTAATTAAAAAAAAGATATTATTATTATTACAGTAATATTATACCCACAAAAATGTTTACATTGTATAATTATAAAATAAATAAATAATAAATTTAAAAAATATTATACAAAGCAGCAAAGACAGGTTGAAGTGTTTAGAGACCTTCACAGTGTGTTAGTGACTCAACTTGTCTCTCCTTCTAGCCGGGAGAATCAGCAACAGACTAGCATTCATTCTCCAGACTGAGTGTTGGACAGTAAACTCAGGAAATTATTCTGTGATGATGAGTTGACTGTTTTACAATGTCTGACCCTGGTAACTCCAACTGTTTCTGCACTTGAGCTAGTTTTACAGATTGTACAGAAATGTTAGTTTGCCACTCCGAATGGTACCTGGCCACTTAGGCACTGGTAAAGCTCATGCATGTGATTAGTAATCAGGCAAAGAGCACACTTTGCAATTAGCAACTGGCCAAAGTTCAGACAACAAGAAAAGCTGGGATTAACCATTTCCACTGTCACAATCCTAATTATTGAGGTTAATTTGAGGGTAAGCATCATTCATGTAAACTCTTTCAGGGACTAACTACCTGGACTGGCTGCATGCATCATGCAAGAGCCGTGTCGAGGCAATTCTGACAGTGAATCACAATGTTGACCTGCAATCCTTCTGCTCTTAGTGACCATGGTCTTGCACAATCAGAAATTGTCAAGCTAACTGCAGCATGCCGAAATGTAAAAAGTGCACCAATATGAACTAGGTTCCATACTGAACATTACTTATGGTTTAATAATGGCAAGGGCCTTTGAAAACTCCTATTGGCAAACCAGCTCTCTCCTTCTTCCTCACAACTGAAACCCAAAGAGGTTCTTCACAATTACAAACCTAAAATATTTTTAAAAGTCTTCAACTTAAAGAAAATTATATTAAGTGAAATAAGCCAGGCACAGAAAGAGAAATACTGCGAAAGAAAGAAAGAAAGAAAGAAAGAAAGAAAGAAAGAAAGAGAGAGAGAGAGAGAGAGANTAGGCACTATATTTTAGGAGAAAAATAGACAAAGTGGAACACAGTCAGAGGAGAGCAGTTAGAGAGAAGAAGAAACTCAAAATGAGGTTATCTGAGAAACAGTAAAAGAAACTAGAAATTTTAAACCAGCTGGGGGAAAGGAAAAGTTAGACATGATATAGAAAAGAAATTAGGGGAATCTGAAAGAATCATTAAGGCAGAAGCTGAAACAACTGGGTTGAAAAATAGTAATTTCAGGTAAATAAAAAAAATAAATTGCAAATATTTAAAATATTTCTTCTTTAATGGACTGTTTCCTGGAGGAGTTATTATACTTTCATTGGAGATGTTCAAAGGTAGTTTGGGAGTTGTTTTGTTTGTCTCAGCCACGTAGCAGAGAAGAGGAAAGGAGAAGCATTTCTTGGGTTATAGGGTGAAATGAATAATCTCTAAGGTTCCTTCTGACTCTAATGTTCTATAATTTTATTGTTGTTATTTTATTATAATGAAATCCATTTCTCATCAATAATTGGGATGAATTTTTAGTTAATGCAGAAAATATTAACAATTATAATAGCACTAATGGTAAGAACTATCTATCATTTATAGGTTGCAGACACTGTACTGTAAATTTGTTAAATCTCACAACAGCCTTACAAAATAAGCCAGATGAGACACTGAAGTTTAGTGAGTTTAATATCTGGCTAAATTCATCTATGGCCATGCACCTCCAGCTTTTACTATGTAACCTATTTCTTTACTTCCAGGCCATGTAGGTTTGGTTTCTTCTTATGGGTTTGTGGGAATTGAACAAACAAAAATGATCCTTAAGCATTAAAAATGATAGC
>NW_007729484.1:29971-30477 GCF_000696425.1 Galeopterus variegatus
TGAGGCAATTCTGACAGTGAATCACAATGTTGACCTGCAATCCTTCTGCTCTTAGTGACCATGGTCTTGCACAATCAGAAATTGTCAAGCTAACTGCAGCATGCCGAAATGTAAAAAGTGCACCAATATGAACTAGGTTCCATACTGAACATTACTTATGGTTTAATAATGGCAAGGGCCTTTGAAAACTCCTCTTGGCAAACCAGCTCTCTCCTTCTTCCTCACAACTGAAACCCAAAGAGGTTCTTCACAATTACAAACCTAAAATATTTTTTAAAGTCTTCAACTTAAAGAAAATTATATTAAGTGAAATAAGCCAGGCACAGAAAGAGAAATACTGCGAAAGAAAGAAAGAAAGAAAGAAAGAAAGAAAGAAAGAAAGAGAGAGAGAGAGAGAGAGAGAGAGAGAAAGAAAGAAAGAAAAAAAGAAAGAAAGAAAGAAAGAAAGAAAGAAAGAAAGAAAGAAAGAAAGAAAGAAAGAAAGAAAGAAAGAAAGAAAGAAAGAA
>NW_007729484.1:31453-37636 GCF_000696425.1 Galeopterus variegatus
AAAGAAAGAAAGAAAGAAAGAAAGAAAGAAAGAACAATCACAATAATACGTTGGGTTTTGAAAAGGAAAGAACAGAACTGAGGTTACCAGAGGGAAAGAGGGTGGAGGGGAGTGTAAGGGAGGAATTGGTAAAGGTCCACGAAAAACGATTACATTGTGTAATGTTGAATATACTAATTATCCTGATTTGAGCATCACCTATTGCACACAAGAACTGATATTCAACTCTGTACCCCACAGATATGTACAGTCAACTATGTTTCAATTAAAAAAATATTGAAAAATAAAAGTTCTTCAGCGTGCTCAGAGGTGCCTGCTTCCACTGACTGCTGCGTTCAGCCATGTATCGGGGATACCCTGGAGATGTATCTCTTGCCCATGAACTTGATTTAGAAATGATTAACAGAGATAGGCTGGAGACAACAGTCGCTCTAGTGGAGTTAAAAATTTCAGTTCTTAGAATAAAGATTTTATTAAGACCATAGAGTTTCGATATAGACCTGTCACATTAAAATGTGCTTTCTTGACTGCTTTCACTCCAATGAGCCTTTGAGCAGCTTCCTTTCCAGAGCAGGAGAGCAGCAGAGGTGCCACAAACATATTTTATAGTGACAGGTCTGAATATTTAGTGTGAATGGAATCATTGTATCCTATATCCCAAAGTAAGTGTGGGAGCAGCGATGAGGTATTCTGTCAGTCTAAGCTTTCAAATAAAATTGTCACAGGGAATTGCCCAGAATAGCCAAACCTAATTGCAGAGAAGGACTATTGCAAGACTAGGGCAGTATAAAGTCAGCCATTTGTATTCCATGAGCCATTGGTCAGCAGAGTCTATCTTTGAAATATGAAAATTGCAAAGTAAAATTGTCCAGGATTGATTTAGCATGAAAATGTCCCCTATTTGTTTTATTTGATTCCCATATATATCAGGCATAGCTGCTTTATTGACTTTTGCAAATTTTATATGTAGAAGAAATATAAAATCTCTATACAAGCTACACATAGATTTCATGATGGTGGTACTTACTCCTTATTACTGACAAAGACATAATTGCTGTAACTTCCCATTAAATGTGAGTGTTTGGGTAGAGGAGGAGTCATAGTGGCCTATCCCATGCACTCATACTCCAAGCCAGACTTTCTTCACGTCCCCGTGCATGAATGGGTCTGCATTTGGTTGATATCTAAGCAATCTTTGCCATATCTATAATAACAGGGGATCAGGAGTGTGGACAGGTAGAAGTTTGGAAATTGTTACTGTGTAATAAAAAATCATTTTTGATGCACCAAGAAGTAAATGGACATTTAAAGGAATGATGTGGAGGTGCTAGAGGGCAGGAAAATGGATGGAGACATGGAAACAGCATTCATTTTCATTGGTGAGGGGTTTGCTACTTCTTCTATCACTGATAACAGAAACATTATTGATTAAAAAACCTTTTTTATTGGTGCATTTTCAGGCTTCTGTCCTTTGTTCTTGTTTTATCTTCTCCTCACTTTAGACAATGCAATCTAAATCTGCTGTTTCAGTTCCATCTATTTGAAAATCCAAAATATATGTCTCTAGCTTTGGACTCTCTGCTGAACTCCAGACTCAATAAATAAAAGGTATCTGGGTCTACTGCTTACCACACAACTTTAATTAGATGTCGTCGAGGCAACATGCAATTCAGTATGCGTAAAACTAAATTCATCTTTCCTTCCAGACTCAATAAATAAAAGGTATCTGGGTCTACTGCTTACCACACAACTTTAATTAGATGTCATCGAGGCAACACGCAATTCAGTATGCGTAAAACTAAATTCATCTTTCCTTCTTCCAAAATGTCTCCTCCCCTCTTCCATGTGTTATCTGTCCAGTTAGAAGCCTGATTATTCTCCTGAACTCCTCTGTATTCTTTTCCTTCCATACCATATTATTTCCTAAGTGTGTATATTCTACCTTCTGAATGTCTCCTGAGTGGACACACTTCTTTCCAACTTGGTTTCTATTTTCCTAGTTCAAATACTCTTCATTTCTTGCCTGAAATTCTGTAAAATTGTCCAATTGTTTACACTACAGCAAGCCTAATCTCTCTGATATCCCTCTGCCATCCTGCAGACTGTGCTATTTTAAAGTAAATATCTACGGTCACCATAACTTTAAGGATAAAGTTCTTCCAGTAAACATAGACTCTGCTTACATTACTAATCTAATTCCTATTATCTTCTCTCACATATATTACTTCAAACACATAGATCATGAGCTATTTAATGCTCTGAACTTTCTCACATGGTGTTACTCTCTCTTGAAATATCATGTGCCTATTCAACAGCTAATAACTTTTAAACTAGTCCAAATCAACTTCATCAAATATGGCTCACTTAAAATTCCCAGTCAGATTAAGATAAATCACTTTGTACCCACCACACACGGTCCAAAGTTTCATCATAGCTCTTTCCACACCATACTATAATCATATTATTGTTAGTTTGCTTGTCTATCCCCACAATAAACTGACATTGCTTTTCATTTTAAAATACAGGCTTCCATTGGTCAACTTAAAGTAATTAATCAACTCAATTCAAAAGTAGTTCAGTAATTATTTCCTAGAAAATGTAATAATAAACTGTACTATCAAA
The DNA here is from genome assembly GCF_000696425.1 of Galeopterus variegatus. Lineage (NCBI taxonomy): Eukaryota > Metazoa > Chordata > Mammalia > Dermoptera > Cynocephalidae > Galeopterus > Galeopterus variegatus. The sequence continues at coordinate 34,076 of NW_007729484.1, forward strand.
AGCTGAAATGATCAAATACTTCTATCTCTCCTCTTTCTTCCTTACCTTCTTGAACCTGCAAAAGAATAAGCAAACCTTAGCCCTTGAATAATTTATTTTTGTCACACAAATTCATTTGGTGATTTCATCAATTCTCATGTCTTTAAATATAATCTGTATACTAATGACTCCCGTCAAAACCTCTCTCTTCTATTCCAGATCCATGTATTGTATTGACTAATGGACATTCCACTTGGATGTGTTATAGACACCATTTAAAATAAACTTAATACATCACAAATTTATCAAATGACATATCCCCCAAACCAGCTCCTCCTGAAGGCTTCCCCATGTTAGTAAATATTGACACCATTATTTCTGTTGTCCAAGTCCAAAAACTTGTTCGGATTCTCCCTGACTTCTTTGTCTCAAGTGCTGTATCCATTAGGAAATCCTACTGGTCCCATCTTCAAAATGCATTAAAAATTCAACTACTTCACAACACTCCATTAATATTATCTTTGTTCTTACATGGATTAGTTTTCTTGTCTCCTAAATCATCTTTCTACTTTAATACTAGTACCCTTACCTTCTATTCTTATCCCAGCAGCCCAAGCAATCCTTTAATAATAAAGTTAGATTATCTTACTCCTCTGATAATACTCTTCAGCAGCTTCTTGTCTCAAAGTGAAAGCACAGTTTTACAAGAGCATACAAAGCACTACGCAATCTGGCGCCCTTGACTTTATCTACTTCTCCCCCTCTTGCTCACGCACTCTGCTCACACTGGTCTCTGCTTTTCCTCCAACAGTTACAGTCAGGTCTCTGACTCAGGACCTTTGCACTTGCTATACCCTCTGACCAGACTTCCTGCTTTCTGCAGATCTTTACTCAACATTGACTTTTTCAGTGAGGTCAAACCTAGAGACTCAATTTAAAGTCTCAACTATCTCACCCCCAACATTTTCTGTTCTCTTTGCCCCGCTAAAACATAAGCTCCTTGAAGTAGAGATTTTAGACTCCTTTGTTCATTGTGGACTTCTAAGTACTACGAGAGTGGCTGGCACATAGCAGGCTTTAAATAAAAATGTGCAAAATAAAAACAGGTTTCATAGAAGAGGAAGTTTACTGACTAATCTAAAATTTGGAAAACAAAGAATTTCCTCAAATAGTTAATAGTAAAAAATTACAGATATTAGTAAATAATTTATAGTTGAAAATAGCTAAGACTTGATAGATTTCCTTGTACTTATTTTTAATAAATTGAACATTTTTTTCTTTAGTGTAGACAGAGCCTCCATGGTAGGAATTGAGATGGAGTTCTTTGCTTCTCAAATAATTTTTTTTTATAAAAAGTAAGGAGAGATGGTCAATAACGACCCTTTGACTAGATTATACAATGTGTATTACAGTGAGGTTTTCATTCTTGACAAGAAACTTTAAATTCTATGTTCCAAAGAGACAGCACTTCCTGCTATTTTTAGATATATTTGACAAATTTAATGATTCTTAGAATTTCTTAGCTCAGAACACTGCATCTTTTTTGAAAATTTTGCTGTTCCTCTTTCTGGTTCTGGACCCGTAAAAAAATAAGTTTGCTGGTTTTTAAAAACTAATTTTTGGAAGGTACTGTTCATGTTTCTTTCCATCTAGAAATCAATATTCACAGTCTTTAGATGTTTCTTTCAAATTTCAAGCCATTTTGTTAGAAAAAATAAGGAAGTGAATATTCTGGATTTACATATATAATTATGCTTTCTTTATAACAATGTATTATTTTTAAAATATCAAGGTTTTTTTTTTAATTATGATACTTGAAAATTTGTCCTTGGAAGGTCAAAAACATATCTTTACTATAATGCATTTATGTGTACACTTCAAGAAAACTGCAGTATTTAGGCATTAAAATTTTTCTCTGCAAATATTTTATTAATTACTATTTTAGAATTCAGTTGTAAGTTATGAAGACAATAGTTTCCACTGAAGCAAAAGAACATGCATAGACCACATGTTGTGGATAAACAGACAAGAGAAATCTATTGTGCATTTTGAAATTTAGGGAAAAGGCTCCCACAGTTTCAGCAATAATGAGGGTTGATGGATGGTTTTCATACTATTTTGTAAAACAGTTTTTCTTTTCATGAAAAGGAGGGTAAGGAAAAATGTGACATTTGAATAAAGTTTTATATTTTGAACAAGTAATAAAAACAAAATTAAAGGTTACATTTCTAGAGTCATGATTGATAACAATTGCTAGATTTGACTACATTTTATAGGTTAGGTAAGCAGTTTAAATTAAAAAGTGACCTACACAAATATGCAGTCATGAAAAGAAATGAAAGTTAACAGTTTTTCTTTGCAACTCTAAGAAACCTGATGGGATTTTGAATTTCTAGAGATTTGAGAAATGAAAAGAATGTATTTTGTACTGCCTTCATATGAAACATGTTTGAGGATTCGTTTTTCTTGGAATAATGTTTCTGTTATGACTACTAAAGCATTCCCCTGGATTTTACAAAATGTTTGAAATAGAGTTTATTACGATCAATTATACTGTAAGACACCATAAATTGTCTCTAAGGATGAGTTTGTAAAATACACCCTTCTGTCGGTAGATTCTCCACAATGAACAATTCCTCCAGGGAATCACCTGGTTACCTCAATTAGGAGAACTAGTGATGGTTCTGCAACTCTGAGACGGCCAAATACAATGTTATATTCTATGGCATAAATTTTCAGTCATCTGCTGTGGAGAAATAGTATTTCTGTTATCTTTTGCTTAGACTAGTATTAAACTAAATTTGCATTACTAATGAAATATCATAGTTTTAAGGGAAGTAACCAGAAGTGAGTTAGATGATAATACATATCTTTCTATAAATATATATTTAAAATATGTGTAAGAGGTATTTATTAGTCTTTCAAATAGTATCTCAAAATACCAGTCGGCCTCCAAAAATTTTACTTGTTCCTCAATACTTGTGCAGATTTCACTCTCTATTTACCAGCCCCATTTTCAACTTTTTAAAATTTCATTTTTAGGTTTATTTGTAAGCTCAATTAACACATATAGACATTCTGGTAGAACTGAATTTCCTTAAGGGTACATGTCTTTGTCCAAAGCTCATTTACTACCAAATAAATAAAACAATTGAGAATGCTACAGAGATATTAAAGTAAAATTATTTTTGCTTGTAAAAGTAAGAAATTTTCCAGATGAATTATATGAAAATTTCTTTTTTAAAAAATTGTATATGTTTAAGGTATACACATGATGTTTTGATGTACTTATGCACAGTGAAATGGTTACTATAGTCAAGCAAATTAACATGTCCATCATCTTGCATAGTCATCCCTTTGATTTATGATAAGAGCACCTAAAATCTACTCTCTTTTTTTTTTTTTGGTGACTGGTAAGGGGATCGCAACCCTTGGCTTGGTGTCGCCCGCACCGCACCGTGCTCAGCCAGTGAGTGCACTGGCCATCCCTATATAGGATCCAAACCTGCGGTGGGAGCGCCGCAGCGTCCCGAGTGAGCCACAGGGTCGGCCCTAAAATCTGTCTTTTTTTTTTTTTTTTTT
>NW_007729484.1:38941-41894 GCF_000696425.1 Galeopterus variegatus
TTGCTTCTACATGAGTAATTCATTGCACTATGACCTTATGATGGCTATGATGTCACTAGACAATAAAACGTTTTCAGCTCCATTATAAACCTATGGAGGACCATCTGCCCATAGTTTACTGAAATTTTGTTATGCAGCTATGATTGTATATAATATTAATACAGAGAGTTGATTAATTTGTTGAGTAACAAATTTTCCTCCTTAAAATAAACAGCATGGTCATTTATTTATGTATTTAACAAAGATAAATGTGTAAACTAAGGCTTTGCTTAATAAACTTTATTTTATATATGCTGCGGCAATTCAATATTTAAAGTCATCTTATGGTGATGTATTTGTATAACACTAAATCCTGTTGTGCCCTGAATAAGTTATATTGTGAATTATCTTTTTTGTATCTTTGGCATTTTATGTCTAGTACTTTTTTTTTTGTCTAGTATATTCTTAAAGGGAAGCATGTCTGACTAAAAAATGGTAAAAATAATTTTACTTAGGAAAAGTGCTACCTGATTTTGAAAATACTCACTGTTTCAAAATTTTTCCCCCCAAAAATTCAATTTACTGAGCTTCCTGAAAGGCTGACATATGGGAAGAAGAAAAAAATAAGACTTCAGAAAACATACTTTCCTTTTGTGTTTAACATGACAAGGAAGTTGGATATTTTAGTTCTGTTTAAAATTTGGTATCTGCAAAGTTTTAAAGAATGAAGAATTGAATATATGCTTGAAAGTTGACAGGATTTAATAATTTTATGTTAAATATTATACTACTTTTAGGAAAATTAGGAGCAATTCTTAATCTCTTTAGTCTTCCCCGTCCTGTTCACTCCGTTTTCCTGTCATGAAATGATTCTCTAAAATGAAATTCACATATAGCATAGGTTGGTATCTGGAAAATTAGAAATTCATCAAGGTTGGCCTAATGAATCAATTAAAATGGTTAAAGGTATATATCCTTAGCTAGTTTGGATAACTAATCTGCATAATTCCCACTAGTACCTCTGAAATAGCCATTCTTCTTAACATATGTTTTCAAAGGTTCTTAAGTTTGCATTTACATGACAGGAAAGAATCGCTTCTCTATGTCAAGTAAACAATTTGAAGAAGTCACTAAGTAAGTACTCATGTGGAATTATATTTTACACATTCCCAAGTTTGCAACTATACAATAATACTAATTTTTTTAAGTCCCCAGACCTATATTTGCAGAACAATAAACAAATTTTACACTGAAATAATTATGGAAAAGCATAATCAGTATTTATGGTAAATCAATATTCTAATACAATATGGACTTGTGATAATCATTTCCAATTTTTAAAAAACTATCAATGAAGCCATAGGGAAATGAGTAACTTTTAATATACCATAAATTTTACATAAAAAAATAGACCAAGGGCAAAATTCTTGCATAAGTGATTCCCTGTATCATACTATACACACTCTTCTAATGCATCATTTTCATATAATATTCTGTATTGGAGATCATTTTATATCAATACGTAAAAAATTATTCTTTCATTTTTATGACTGCCTGATATTTCATTGTATGCATTTTACTAATTTTATGCTTTTAGACATTTGGGTTGTGTATAATTTTTGCTAATACCAAAGATGATACACTAAATATCCTTATGTGTATACATTTTTCATGTGTACTTTACCTAATTTTATATTTAATACTCTCAACAACTCAGTAAGTAGATAATATTATTATCTTCCTCTGTAGATAAGAAATTGATACTCTAGTAAGTTAAATAACTTGTCCACATATACACATTTTATAAAAAGAGAAATGTTGTATGTGGGCCCAAGTCTATCTTATTCAAAAAGGAAAAGCTCTCTTTTTACTGGAAAACAAAATTAACACAGAGGGAAGGATAAAGGTGATATGGCTACTAAAAGCTTTACAATATCATCAATTTGTATTTATAAGATATCTGGGCTATTTTGACTAACTCTTAGGTATTCCAAAATAGTTACATTATATGTATGATTGATAGAGGCCTAACTTAGTGTGGCTACTTAATAAATATTAAATAATAAAGGAGGATACTCATGCATGTGTAAGATAAGAAATAGAAAAACTAATCCTCACTTTTCAGTGCATTACTATTCATGTTAGAAATATTCAGGTTGGAGAAATAATTATCAGAAACTCCATTATTTAGAAGTATTCTAACCTCATTTAGTGCTCATGTGTTTTCTGCTAGGAAGATGCTTCTCGATTATATTTCCAAGATTTAAGCTTTTCAAATAATTTTCTTAATATATTTCTGAATATGATATCTGTCACTGTTTAAACCAAAGTCACATGAATAATTTAATTGTTGTAATTTACTCCTCTGGAATACAGAAAAATAATTTGATTAATTTACTCTTCATTAAATAGAAGCTTTAACTTCACTGGAAGAACATCGGTTATATTTGGAAACATATATGGCTTTTTGCTTTGACAACTGCCAGAGATACCATATTCAAAGGCTTGATGATCTACTACTGAATTTAAAAGAGAAAACCACAAAAAATTTACAAGCACACTACAGAAAGATGTCAAAATTTCCCAGAAGAGGTAGATGTGACTGAATAGTTTAAATGCACTGTCATGAAATTCTAGACACATCGAACTTAATGCAAACGAGTAAACTCATGAATTGGAATGAAGTAACACTTCTTTAAGGATGCAAATTAAAGAGGAAACATCAAAATAATGAAATCTGCCATTTTTTTCTCCACTGAGAAAATTCTTTACCAGATCTCAAAAACAGGCGAGGCTCTTTGGAAAACAATGATATAAAAAAAGGCATTTGATGTAGAAATGGGTATTGAGAATTCTCCCAAGGCACTCCAGTTAGTATTTTAATAAGCATATAGGAAAACTATTATAATTAGTTGTATTCATTACACATAGTTAAATGTTCATTAAATCAGAGCATATTGCAAAAGAAAAATAA
>NW_007729484.1:43048-46847 GCF_000696425.1 Galeopterus variegatus
ATTTGTTTACAAGTTCCTTGGGTGTTCTTATGTGATGTAAAGTCCGAAAACCACTGCTGATGTAGCTGTGACTATTCTTGACTAATGGGAGAAATCTGGAGCTTGCTTTTTCTTTTTTTTTTTTTCCTCTTTTTAACTCAGAAAACATGACCACTATGCATATTTGCTTTGAATCCCAGACTGCCCACTAGCTGTGACACCTTTGGAAAGTTTATCTGAATTCTTATCTGTCCAGATGAAGATGACAATACTGGCAATGTCCACTTGAGTGACTTTTGTAAGAATTAAATGATATAATGTATGTGAAACTTCATGGTACAAAACCTGATAAACAGTAGGCACTCAAAAATCTTAGTCTCCTTACTTCATTAGAAGCAAGAGGGAATTTTAAAGAATGGCCAAAGTTATCCTCAATTTTGTACATGGAGGAACTAAGACTCAGAGAAAATTTAGTTGCTGAAAGCATCCACAGACGAGCCTGGCACTTACAAATTATGACTGGCGTAAGTTATGTTGAGTCAAAAGTAAAATAAAAATGTGTTTGAAAGGAGGGTTCCACAAAAAAAAACTAATTAAAAAAACCCAAAAAACTATTCCATGCATGCTATGTACAATGGGAGGTGCAAAGCAAATGTTTGTATGGTAACATGAATTACATTTATTTTACTGAGTATGTGTTTCACTACGAACCACATGTGACATATATGAGACTGCACCTTGCAGAGGGGACACAGAGGCTGCACTCAGAAATCCTCTGCCACACTTGTTCTGAGGCCATGCTCCCTTCAGGCTGCTCACAATTGGTGGCAGCATGTGGGAGGGATACTAACTGGTACAAGGAGCCCCCTAATGACNTGTATTCATTACACATAGTTAAATGTTCATTAAATCAGAGCATATTGCAAAAGAAAAATAAATTTATTTTCAAAACCATTGTAGAAATCAATGTCACTGTTTATCTCCATAAATTGAAATAATTCCTTCGTCTGGATATGTGTGTCAGTAAAACCTTCTATCAGGTATGATAGATGTTTTAGGCTTATACATTTCAAATACTCAAAGAAATTATCAAAATTAAGTTAAGAAATTTTTTTTTAAAGAATACAAAGGTAATATGTGTGCATTATTGGAAATTTGGAAATCGTTGAAAGTTGCAAAGGAGGAAATAAAAATCCCCATAATATCGCTCATGAGTAACCATCTTAATAAGTTGTATTTTCCTCCTGTATTTTTTCTACTTAGGTAATATAGTGTTAAGTTGGATTGGAACACTATACAGGGTTCTTAAGAAATAAAATAAGTGTAATTTACACTATCACCATAAAAATGTTTATGTTAACATGTTTACCATTATTGGTTTTTATTTCCCTAGAGTAGATATTGAGAAGCAACTTTTGGAGAGAAAGGTTGAAAACGCATGCGTGGGGAGCCGGGTGAGGTGGGCAGTGCACCTTCTGGTGTCTTCCCAGTCCTCGTCTGCTGTGCTGTTTGTCCTCCTGCAGCACTGACTCTGACTCTAGTTTTTTTCTTTGTGTAGTAGCAATGCATTCTGTGCCAGTATTTTCTAAGGCATGGTCCATCCAACCACCTATGTCAGTACCTCCCTGGGTATTTCTTCCAATGCAGATTTGAAGGTACAGCAAACATTCNGAGAAAATTTAGTTGCTGAAAGCATCCACAGACGAGCCTGGCACTTACAAATTATGACTGGTGTAAGTTATGTTGAGTCAAAAGTAAAATAAAAATGTGTTTGAAAGGAGGGTTCCACAAAAAAAAACTAATTAAAAAAACCCAGAAAACTATTCCATGCATGCTATGTACAATGGGAGGTGCAAAGCAAATGTTTGTATGGTAACATGAATTACATTTATTTTACTGAGTATGTGTTTCACTACGAACCACATGTGACGTATATGAGACTGCACCTTGCAGAGGGGACCCAGAGGCTGCACTCAGAAATCCTCTGCCACACTTGTTCTGAGGCCATGCTCCCTTTGGGCTACTCACAATTGGTGGCAGCATGTGGGAGGGATACTAACTGGTACAAGGAGCCCCCTAATGACCTTGAGAAAACCTTCCTTGTACCGCATGGCAATCCAGAATCTGTCCACCCAACCTTCTTTTTCTTGCTCCTTCACTGAGGTTAAACCTACATCCCAGTCTGATAGCTGTCCTGGCCTTTTGTGGCTCCTTCCCCATTTTGTTTCATAGACATTTCCCCTAATATAATCCTTACACAATTAATCCCATCTTGGCATTTTCTTTTTGAAGGATCTGAATTAACACATCTCCCAAAGCTCCCACCCCACCTCATCTAAACTAGAACATAACTTTCTCAGTACCAATAAAAACAACTAATAAAACTTTGTATTTCCTATATTCAAGATAATACATATTGGAGATTCATTCATTTATTAAATATTTGCTGATCACTATCACAGCATGTGGTCGATAGTGAATAGATGAAGATATCAACTATACAAATTCACTGCTATTATAAAATCCATATCCAGTGTCCTTTAAACATTGTTAGAACAAATGAAGCATGTCTGTAGATACAGTATTTAGGTACAAACCGGTGAAAAAATATAGTTCAGTTACTAACAAACCGTAGGCCCAATAATGTAAGCATGAATGGGTTTAGGTGGTGGGGGAGGATAGAAGCGCAGAGACGGAGCCACATGTTACTGCTTAGGGTTTTTCACAGAGTCAGTAAATCCTCATGTTCTCTAAACATGCCTATAGACTAAATACACAATGATATACATATACAATGAGCTTTTTCCTTTATGTATAATGATGTAATAATTAATGATGATATTAATTAATGGTAACATTTCTTGTCAATATGCATCACTTCAACTAATGGATTCTTAAAACTATTGTCCTATGAGAAAAAAAATAGTCTATTGACAGTAAAAAGAGATCCTCTTCAAAACGTTGAAACACTTTGGAAACACTACAAGTACATTAAAAGTATAAAGAAAGGAGAAATCATGTGGGTATGTGAGGACGACTTCCATAAAAATGAGATTTGAGTTGGGCCCTTAGAAATGTCTAGAACTTGTCCAGGAACAGAAAAGGTAAAGAGGCATTATAGATGGATGTAACATGTATAAATTTTGAACCCCTAAGTGCTTTGTGATATTCTAGGTGTTTCATATGATAACTGATGTATACATTATAAAATCATTATGAGTTTGGTAGCAATATTCCTACTTTTAAGAGAAAAAATGAAGCTCAGAGAGGTGAATTAATATGTTCAGGGTAACACACCTGCTAAACAATGGAATGAAATATGACTGAAGCCAGTAAGAGCACACATGACTTTCACCTACCCCTAGGTAACCCCAGGTATTTGTGTCTGTATAATTTAGTTAGGTCTCTTGGAGAACATTTGTTTCACCAGGATTCAATTTACTTTGTTATTCCAATTCTTGTCCTTCACTCAAAAAAAAAAAAGAGAGAGAGAGAAAGAAAAAAGAAAAGAAAAAATAAAGAGAAAAACAAAGAAAGGATGGAAGGAAGGAAGAATCATCACGGGTGTGCTTTGTGCAAGGCACAGTGCTATTGCATGGCTCTGTAGACAGAGATAAAGCATACATAACCTATGATTGTGGGTGGTTTACAATATCCTTTTATGTAAGAAACAAGTACCCACCATGCTGGCCTTGTTTACCACGTAGGAAAGATAACCACAAGTATCTCTAATGCAAAATAAGTGCAATATGTTCAGTACACACACACACACATACATACAAACACACAAACCATCCTATGAGATCAGAAAGAGAAGTGA
>NW_007729484.1:47482-50138 GCF_000696425.1 Galeopterus variegatus
GTGGCCTTGTTTACCACATAGGAAAGATAACCACAAGTATCTCTAATGCAAAATAAGTGCAATATGTTCAGTACACACACACACACACATACATACAAACACACAAACCATCCTATGAGATCAGAAAGAGAAGTGACTTCTGATGGAGAAGGAAAGACATTATAGAGAAAATGGTGGTAGGTTTAAAACCCAGTGATAATCCAGAAGCAAGCTTACCAGCAGTGCATCAGGCAAAGTAAATGGAGCAGAGAGTTTCCTTCTTGCAAAGTTCACAGAAACTTTGGGGGTGGGTAGGGGGGAACTTCTAGAACAAAATATGCTAATAAAAGTATCTTGATTTAATAAAGCAAACCAAAACAAAAGTTTGGATCTAAAAGATTTCTCAAATTGGAATTATAGAATCTTCCAGAATAACAACTCCTGAAATACTTTTTATTTAAAAGGTCTACCTTTCCTTACATTGGTTAGGCTGTTTGTAAGTAAGAGCTTGTGAGATTGCTCAGGTTGGAACAATAGTACCTCAAAACAGACAATCCTTTAATCTGTCACCACGTCAGTCAACAGCATTTACTAAGTGGCCCACATGTGAAGAACAACATCCCAAAGAGTATCATAAAAGAAGGTAGAGACCCAGTGCTGCTCTTCAGGAGATCACAGCCCCATGAAGGAGACAAAGTAGACCTATAAAATCATAAACTCAAGTGACAGAAACATCTGCCAGATGGAAGCTGTAAAGAGACATTTGCGTGTTCGGTATTCAGGGAAGTGGACAGGAAGTTGGGTGTGATTGAAACTTAAAGAAGCCAAGTGGGGTTAGTTTGGAGATAGTTTCAAGAAGGAATAAATTTTTTGGCTTGGTTATGGGAAACATTATCTGGCTGCATAAACTCTTTTATTTCTTTCTGAGTGTTCCCCAGATGAAGGCTGTATTAAGTTGATGTGATTACGGTTGTCTTTATTTCCCTTCTTCCCCTGTTTCCTTTAGAAAGCTGTCTGGTCATGACTGTATTGGCTGATTACCCTATTCCAATAACAGACCTGGTTCACAGAGCTGTCCTCCAGTCTGGCCTATTTCTAATACTTTAATATTCTCTCTGTGTTTGTAGTATACCTGAGCCTGTTATTAAAACAGGGCAAGTGGCCAAGTCTCGTCTGCCTACCTGCAGTTCCTAGCAATAAAAGTCATTCAATTTGTCTTTCCTACCTTTAAAGACGCCCAGAAAGGATGTTTAAAAATATTGAGAATCTGTGCTATGGTGGATTTGCAGTGTGTCAACTTACTAAGCTGGAGCTACATTTCTCATGCCTAATTCTCTTCCCTGCATAACTATGGGTATGCATGGGGCTTGGAAGGGGAAAGAGAAGCATCGGCCATATTTATTTTACATTTGGAAGCTGGTGCAGGGCATGAAACTGGGTTGCAACTCAGAGCACACTCTTGCAAATCTCCTGGCTGACCCTGTTGATGTGGGACGGCAGCAGTGCCTGAACGTTCTCCAGCTCTCCCCTCATTAGCCTTCACTTTCTCTTAATCCTGTGTGGCTCTGTGAGGAAGTGGGCCAACTTCTTCTGTAGGACACTAACATCATCTAAGGTAGAGGCTTGGAGGAGGTGAGAGGAACAAAACTTCCAGTTCAAAAATCACAGGTTCTAGCTCACTTTTGTGGGTTGCAATTTGTCCTTGCTGCTACTGACTTCACATCTCTTTCCTAACTGACTGCCTGCTTTGCATCAGATGCAAGGACAATAGCTTCTCATAGACTGTTAAGCCAGATACCCCATTGCATAAGACTAAATCTTCTTAATAAATTCATGTCTCTGCAAACAGGAGGATATATAAAGGGTATCTTAAAAGTTCATAGAGGGCCGGCCCGGTGGCGCACTGCTACAGTGCACTGCTTGGGAGCACGGCGGCACTCCGGCCAAGGGTTCGGATCCCACATACAGACCGCCGCTCACTGGCTGAGCGAGGTGCGGGAGCAACACCAAGGGTTGCAATCCCGTTGCCGGTCCTGAAAAAAGACAAAAAGGAAAAAAAAAAAAAGTACATAGAAAGATTTGTATTATCTTTTAATCCCATTTTTCCATGAACTTTTTGAAGTCCTCCTGTATATGCAAATACACATATATATGCGTGTATACATATGTATACACGCATATATATACTTTGGCTAATACAAATTATTCAGCTTTTCTACTTGCCAACACACTGTCTTTTTTAACCTTGGTCCAGAGAAATAAAAGGAGTACTAACTCTCTGTGCCTGGCTAACTCCTTTCTCTTCCTTTAGACTGAGCTCATTGGTCCCTTTCCTAGAGAAGCCCTCCTCAAGCTCCTTATAATTCTTTCCAATGACACTTGTCCTCTTCTTCACAGAAGTTTTATATTATGCATAAACATAAATTTATTTGTTCAATATCAATATATCAATTTTCCTCAATAGATGGTAAGTCCCAAGAAGACTGGAACCACACCTGTTTCACCTGCCACTATGTCACAGAGCTTAATTTGATGCCTGGATTATATTGTGTCCAATACACGTTTTTTTTTGTTTTTTTTTTTGTCTTTTTCCGTGTCCAGCAACGGATCGCAACCCTCAGTGTCGCCCCCGTACGGACCGGGACCGGCAACGGGATCACAACCCCCGGTGTTGCCC
>NW_007729484.1:50208-52015 GCF_000696425.1 Galeopterus variegatus
TAAAAGGAGTACTAACTCTCTGTGCCTGGCTAACTCCTTTCTCTTCCTTTAGACTGAGCTCATTGGTCCCTTTCCTAGAGAAGCCCTCCTCAAGCTCCTTATAATTCTTTCCAATGACACTTGTCCTCTTCTTCACAGAAGTTTTATATTATGCATAAACATAAATTTATTTGTTCAATATCAATATATCAATTTTCCTCAATAGACGGTAAGTCCCAAGAAGACTGGAACCACACCTGTTTCACCTGCCACTATGTCACAGAGCTTAATTTGATGCCTGGATTATATTGTGTCCAATACACGTTTTTTTTTGTTTTTTTTTTTGTCTTTTTCCGTGTCCAGCAACGGATCGCAACCCTCAGTGTCGCCCCCGTACGGACCGGGACCGGCAACGGGATCGCAACCCCCGGTGTTGCCCCCGCGCCTGGCTCAGCCAGTGAGCGGGAACCGGTCTGTATGTGGGATCCGAACCCTCGGGCGGGAGCGCCGCCGTGCTTCCCAAGCAGCGCACTATCCAGTGCGCCACCAGGCCGGCCCCCAATACACGTTTTTTGAATGTTTATTAAAAGGCTATTTTTTACTTTCTTTCCTTTCTTTAATACCCTTTCTCCACCCATCACTCTTAGTCTTAGTAAATGTATCCATTAGTGTACTTAGTGATGTTTGTTATGTAAGTACATTCTATGCCAACAATTGTCCCAACTCACCATAGTCCCTAGAACCTATTAATATCCAGAGCTGCTCCTCCTCCACCCTTGTATAAGACTTTCTCCATCATGTCATGATCTCCAGCTATAGCTATAGGATAAGGACTCTCCTTATCCTAGTCATTTCCTGATCATCTGTCTGTTCACCCAATATCACTTTCTGGAGCTAGACTTTCATCATGTTTACTCATGTTCATTCATACATGAATGTATTCAACAGATATTTGTTCAGTGCTTATGATGTGCCAGGCCCTGCGATAGAACGACAGCCTAGATTTCCCTAGTTTCTGGAATCTTGGAAGAAATCTTGAGCTGTTTCAATTAATCCAAGCAAGATCAAGTGCTGAGGACTTTTCCTTCCACACCACCACTGCCTTCTCAGGCTATCAAAGTCCCTTTTACTGATTCTTGATGCTTCCAGGTATCATGGGCTTTGGAAGTTGGCAGGGGGAGCGGTGTTTATACATTCAGTATTTGGATGAACTGAGAAAGTCTTGTGTAACACCAGAGTGGTGATACACAACTAACTGTTGTGGTTCTTTAGCCACAGGATCCTACCATGACTCCTCAGCACAAGGCAGAGCTACTCCCACACTGTGCTGTCTTTGTGTGTGTAGCCAAACTCTTTGTCTGTTTTCTTCCTAATCTGCTAGTAATCTTTAATAATATGACAGGCTGTCACTGAATTATACTCTTACATTTGCAAGATGATTTGTGTGGTTATCTTCTTACTAAAGAGCCCTGTTTTTTACAAATCTTCACTTTCACAATCATATATTTCTTTTCTGAAATGAGCTTTAGGAGCTTAATTTTAGGGTAAAAGGCTAAATATTGATTTTTTTTTTTTTTTTTGCCTTTTTCTATGCAAACCACTTATCACAGCACTTGTAGGTGGCTCAGGCTCTTTAGGAAGAAAGTCATGGCAAAGGAACTCTAAGAAATAAAGAACATTAATACAATTTGAAATACAGTGGCATCACACCGTAGTTGGTATGTTGTGACCCAAGTCCAGCTAAGGTTGAAGAACATGAATTTGATATAACAAAAATCTTCAGCTTTGTGTGAACTCATCCTGTAGCACTCATAATCCTGCATAGAGA
>NW_007729484.1:52459-53381 GCF_000696425.1 Galeopterus variegatus
CTGTAGCACTCATAATCCTGCATAGAGATGGTAGAATTTGGGATGAATTAGGAATCAGTTTTTTCCTAGGTAATTAGGATGAGCATGCATGGTTATTGAGAGAACTAGTGAGAGAGTGATTGCAGCGATCATTCATGCAGCCTAAGATGATTGAGAAGTAGGAGAGGCCGAGACCAAGCTGAGCAACTGGGAAGAAATGAGACAATCAGTGGACTGAATATCTCCCTGGATCTAAGAGAATGCAAACAGGTATGATAGAAAGAGAAAAGTGAATGAATGTCAGAGAATTGGAAAATAATGGTTAGAATTTCTGACAGAACAATTTGGAGACCTAAGTGGATGGTTATGAGTTCGAGTGGATAAACTGGAGTAGAGAACACAGCTGTTGAGAAGATTTAAAAAACTGTGAAATTATGATGCATGATTATTCTCATTTATTTTTCTCTCTACTGAGTTCTAAATTCTGTGAAGAGATGTACAATGCCTGTCTTATGCACCATAATATCCCTAGTTCCAACACAGTGCCTAACAGAGAGTTGACACTCAATAAAATTTGATGGAAAATAATAAATGGAGGAATAATTAATATAGGCATTGAAGACACCCAGAAGCAATATCCAAGTCTGGCCATGTTAAAGCATGCTTTCTCTTGCCAATGGGTCTTTTCCCCATGGCTGGAAAAAAAAATCTGTCCAAATTTTATCTTGTTAAATCATACTAATCATTTGAGTCACAGTTTAGTTATCAGTTCTTACAGTCTTTCTTGTTTCACCATCTTTTAGTTCTTCGTGTTTTCATAGCACCTCTATACTTGAACTTATCCTACTTGCATTAATGTAATTTCTTACTTAATTATCTACCCCTCACAATAGACTAAAATCTCAGGCAGATCAAGGACAGTGCTTTATTCATCATAATGAAT
>NW_007729484.1:53569-63466 GCF_000696425.1 Galeopterus variegatus
TAATAAATGGAGGAATAATTAATATAGGCATTGAAGACACCCAGAAGCAATATCCAAGTCTGGCCATGTTAAAGCATGCTTTCTCTTGCCAATGGGTCTTTTCCCCATGGCTGGAAAAAAAAATCTGTCCAAATTTTATCTTGTTAAATCATACTAATCATTTGAGTCACAGTTTAGTTATCAGTTCTTACAGTCTTTCTTGTTTCACCATCTTTTAGTTCTTCGTGTTTTCATAGCACCTCTATACTTGAACTTATCCTACTTGCATTAATGTAATTTCTTACTTAATTATCTACCCCTCACAATAGACTAAAATCTCAGGCAGATCAAGGACAGTGCTTTATTCATCATAATGAATGTACACTAATGTGTACAATGTGTATAAATAAATGTAATATTTGTAGAGGACGAATTAGCATTATCAATCAGAATTTAACATGGAAATATTGTTTGACTCCAAATTTCACTTGAAAAATGTACCCTACAAATATACTTAAATAATAAAACAGGAATGATGTAAAGATTTTGCAAGCTTTGTTTCAGTATCAAAAGCAATGTAAACAATTTAAACTACCATCAAGTACTTGGTAAATAATTATGATGTGTCCATATACTGGTATACCATTTAAACATTAAATAGGAAAGACTTCTGATCAAGATGGCAGAATAGATGGACCCCAGCATCATTCTCTCCCACAAATCAACTAATTTTACTCTTAAAAAGCAGTGACAGCCAAGCTGGGGCTGCTAGAGCTCAGGGGAAGAGGAGGAGAGTCCTATGGAGTACGTGAAGGCAGGAGAAGCCACAATGAGAGAAATAAAAGAACTGCTCCAACTGTTTCAAAACCTGGCTGCATCCAGGCTGGAGCTGCTGAGTGCATGGAGCAGGAGCTGGCAAAAGCTGCAGCTGTACACTTTGGATAAAGTTGCTTGGAGGTGGCAGGAGAGAATAGGGCCTTGGTGGCTCCAAGACCAGCAACGGCACTAATAGGGTTCCTGTGGGAATAGGAACCCGCATAGGACTGAGGAGCCACACAAATGAAAAAAAGGAGCCACTCAGAGGTTGGTGAGTCATATCAAGGGACCAGAGCACAACCCATCCTGTGGGAAGTGTTTGGAGCACAAGCAGTGGTAGAGATGGGCCACCAGGAGAACACTTGGGCACAGCAAGGACAGCTGATCTGCCTCCCAATCAGTGTAGGACCACTCAGTGGAGATTGGTCAGGAGTATAAAATTGCATGGGGAGCAGTTTGATGAAAAGACTTAGGCCCAGACCAGTGTTTTCACACAATCCAGATTCAGCAGATCTCACTAAACCCAGAAGTACCTATAAAATCAACCATTAAAATTGGTGCTGCACAAAAAGCCTTCCCCAAGGAATCAGCAGCAAAGCAGCAATTTATCTCAACCACAGAGTTTAAGTGCTGGTCCCCACAGGAAGTTCCCCCACTTTAAAAGTAGGCAAAGGACAACAAATTAGTTTCAGCGCAGAGTTTAAGTGATGGGAATAGCAAATAAACCAGTACAGAACTGAAATTAAAAATGGAGTACTCATTGGGGCAAACCCAGGGTCCTGAGGCATGGAGTGGGGACTGGACCCTCCGCCCACAACTAGGCACACCACCAGTGCCATGGGGCCCATCCGGGATCTGGGGCATGGATCCAGGTACCAAACCCTCCACCCACAACCAGGCACACCATCAGTGCCACAGGGCCTGCTCAGGATCCTGGGGCTTGGAGCCAGGGACCCGACCTTTTTCCCACAACCAGGCATACCACCAGTGCCATGGGGCCCACCCAGGGTCCTGAGCATGGAGCCAGGAGCCACCAGCAACTAGGTAAGGAGCATGCCAAAAACATCACCTCCCTGTGGGTGGCCCACCACAGCCACCACAATAACCACACTGCTGCAAAAGCAGCTATCACCATGCAGATGGTCTGCCAGCCACTGGAGTGCATTGACACAAGGAGAGTCACCAGCGGAGACCAAAGAAAAGAAGAGGATTTCTCTGTCCACAAAGCCCATTCCAGAGAGACAGAAGAAGCACCTGCTCTATGATAACATTGGGGGACCTGAACACACCACTCAGCATTGAACAGATCATCTAGGCAACAAATCAATGGAGTAACCATTACTCTTTCAGAAGGAGAGAAGAAATCTAGGGTTATCAGGGGTGGGAGAGGGGAGGGAGAGGAGGATAGGGAGAGATTGGACAAAGGGCATAAAGAATAAGCACAATTTGTAATGATATATATGCAAGTAATATTGATTTGATCAACATATGTCAATGTTGAACCCCCAAAATATATATAATCGATCATGATTCAATAAAAATTAAAAACAAACAAACATTAAATAGAATGCAGTAGATATCTATACGCTTCTATGGAAAGTCCTAAAGAAACTAAACAGTATATATTATGATCCTATATGTGTTGTTTTAATAGTATATATGTATTAATTATATAGGCAAAAAATCTTTTAATAAAATGAGATTCAAGGAATTATTTTGTAGTTACCTTTTGAGATAAGAGACTAAAGATGTGGTAGAATACACTCTTTTTTGCATGACTGGTGACTTGTACCATGAGTAATTTTTATTTTATACTATTCTCCACTGTTGGACTTTTTTCAAAAACCTGGCGGTTTTTTGTTCATCTTAATTACCTCAGCATTTACAACAGATGTATCTACATCTGTAACGATTTTCTCTAATTGTGAGAGCCTTTAGAGCTCTCACTCACTGAAGCAAATACCTCTAGTCTTCACTACTCCTAACCTCCTCATCAACTGTTGACTCTGTCTCCTATTTCATTAAGAAAATAGAGGTAACTAGGGTTCAAATGGGATTGCCTCCAGCATTCCTCCCCTCTCCTACAGGCATCTGTCAGAGCCTCTTTCCTCTCTTGTTCTCTTAGAAGGACGAAGGGCTCTTCCCATACTCAAGGCCAATGCTTTGGATTTGACTATTCCATTAATTGCCTCCTTTCTCTCTCTCTCCTTATTGGATCTTTGCTCTTTTACTACAATCATGCTCGAGTCTCTTCCTTCCTAAAGAAAAACAGATACAATATTAACAAATAATCCTCTTCTGATCTTGAGTCAGTATCCCCTTTTCTGAGCCCAATGTAGATGATGCATGCCAACTCTGTTTTCCCAATTAATAATAATTTCTCAATTCCCTGACATGTGGTTTTAGTTATCAACACTCCACTGAAACTTTTCTCTAAAAATCTTGAAAGCACACATTTCAAGTCAAATGAAATAAATTCATTTCTTACCCTACTCTCTTCCTTCCACACTGAACACTGTTTGCGACTCACTCCTCCCTAAAAATCTCTGCTCTTTTTGCTTTTGTTGTTCTTGTACTTCTGACCAATATTTGAAAATCGTTAGATTTCACATTCAAAAAATTGGACTTTACAATTTCTTTTGAGAAATCAGAACACATGGTGGTAACACTTTGTCCACATACCCCATGTTAGGGATTGGTAGAACTGTATAAAAACACTGTCCCCTCATGCAAGTCATGCACCATCCATTTCTGGTTAATTTTAACTTGCAACCAACCTACTCCACACATTTATATTACTTGCCTTAATCCTGTAAACCACAGAACTTTAAGCATTTTTGTTATACAGCTCTGCAATAAAAATATTTCAGCATTGACCCCATATGTGTACATTTTTACATGTAAATTATATTCCAATAGTATATTTCCAATTTCTAGAAGTTCTCTTTGATTCTTTTACATATCTTCAATTTTCATTGTCTTGATATTTTCACTTGTTCTTATTTCCTCCTTTTTATATTTTTGTGATTTTATGATTCTTTCATGATTTTGATTACTTTTTATAATTCTTTCTCCAATTGTTCTATTAACTGAAGTTCTTGGGCAGTCTAAACCTTCCACTTATCATATCTGCTGACTTTTTGTCATGACTGAATATTTTTTATGTTATATGACTGATTTTTATGCACATCTCCAATGAGGCTTTTTGCTGTAAAACTTGAATGGAAAGCATATCTCTCCAAAGCATGGGCTTTGCTTCTGCCAGAGTTCCAAGCATATAACTGATCTGAGAAATTTTTATGATGCTTTCTTGTCTTGGGGGATTCCAGGATTACTAAGCAGTAAAATGTCAGATCACAGACCTGTGGGTATAGATTGGCTTGTGGTTAGAAATTCTCAAGGACAACTTTTTTTTTCCTTCTTGCAGTTTTTAGGCTGAGGCAGACACGCTTCCTTACGGATCTTCCTCGGATGCTGGTCATACTTTTCCTAGTTCACCCTTCATGAGTTAGTTTCATGGTTGGTGGCCTAGATTCCTGTGTAGGGTGTTAAATCACCAGCTCTGAACTTACAAAGAGCTGGCCCAGCACCTGCTCACCTGCTGTTCTTGCTTTCGAGGGCTTGCTTCATTTTTTTACCTTAAGTGTTTTTCTGATTTCCTGAAAAATAGAGCTATACATTTAAAAGGATATTTGGTATATAACATCTAGCTAACCCCAGCCCAGAAATTCTATCGAAAATTTCTTCACCTTATATAGTCCACCATATTTGCAGAAAGAGAAATCCATGTCTCAAAATGAAGTGTGGGCACTATTGTGTTAAAATATTACATAACTTATAAACTACACACAAAATGGGAAATAAGAAAAAAAATTCAATAATCCTTTAAATAATAACTATCTTGTTTACTGATGCTAGAAATATTTTTGCTCTGCCTAAAATACTTTTTATTGTTAGTAATGTACTGAAATGTGCTTAATTATTTTTTAAAATCCTGGATTAAATCTTTGTGAAACAATAATTTAAAGGCCTAGTTCTAAAACCAGTTTGTTTCAAATGGCTGTTGTAGCTGGAAAGGATACTTCTAAAGATGTGTAGATTCAAGTAGAAGAAATATATCTTTCTGAAACCATTTTCATTTCCTCTCAAAAATTATTGTACAGTTCATTTAAAAATTTTGATTGTAAATGTCTGTCTTCTCTGAGAGACACCAGTTCTTCTTGAAAAGAATTCAGTAATACCCAGCAAAGCCTTCTATTTGGAAGATTTTCTAAAAATAGCTTAAAAATTCCATTTCCAACTTTTTAAAGCATTCAGATATGAGAATTTGAATAAAAGGCAGATACTATTTTTGTTTACAAAATCGTGTAATAATGAAAAGATCTCAAAACTGTCTTCAGTGTTCTCCCCTTAGCACAAGTTTTTCTCACAGCTAGTATTTTTTATCAAAAATATTTAAAACTTCCTCTCAACAAATACTTATTAAAATCAAAATCATCAATTTGGAACTCTTTTTGAAAAATAAAAATATTCACTTACTCTGGCGGATATCATGAAAAATGCTAGACTTTCACAGGAGTAGAATGTAAAGAACACTACTGCATCAATCACTCAGCTTCAGCAACTTTTTGCTTTCTCTATAACTGCTCTTTTGATTTGAGTATTTTAAAGCGAATCTTAAATGCCATGTCATCTATCTATAAACACTTAAGTATGTATATCTATTAGATAAATTTTTTTTAAGATAACCACAATACCTATACTACCTAACAAAATTAGCAAGATATCTTTTTAACAATTAGCTCTTGAGATATAATTTACATACAATTAAATTCACCAATTTTAAGTATGCAGTTTGGTGAGGTTTTCAAAACAATGCTATTTTGAATTAACTTTAGCCTTAGAAAAATTGCAGATTCTACAGAGAATTCTCTACCGTTCTTCATCCAGCCTCCTCTAACACTGACATCTTATATAACTATGGTACATTTATCTAAACCAAGAGTTTAACACTGGTATGATGTTATTAACTCATTCACTAGTTCCTTGACTAATGTCCTTATTCTCTTCTAGATTCTAATCCAAGATCCCACATTGTATGTGGTGGGCCATGTCGCTCCTTAGTCTCTTCTATCCATGGCACTTTCTCAGTCTTTCCTTGCCTTTTATAACCTTGACACTGTTGAAGAAAACAAGTCAGTTATTTTGTAGAATGTCCTTCAATTTGGATTTTTCTGATGTTTTCTCATAATTAGATTGAGGTATTGGATTTGTATACAGAACACCACAGAGGTCTTATGCCATTTTGGTGCATCATATTAGGGGGTACATGATGTTGATATGTCTCATTACTGACGATATTAATCTTGGTCACTTTTTAAGGTGGTATCTGCCAGGTTTTTCCACTGTAAAGTTACTGTGATGAATTTTATTAAACGTGTTTTTGGTATCTTTGGAGATGACTTGTTTTTCCTTTGCTCTATTAAATGACAAATTATATTAATGGATTTCTAATATTGAACAATTTTTGCACCCCTGGAATAAATTTTATTGGGTAATGATTCAATAGCCCTTTTTACGTGCTTTGCCATGAGGTAACCAGAAAATCTTTTTTTAGTAAAATAGACTTTCTAGGTCAATCCCCATCTCATGAGGAAGTATTACAATTCTATTATTTGAGATAATATACTCTGGAAATCCAGTTTACAAAGCCCTACTTTATAGTATGCTGCAACCAAATGAATAGCACCCAGCTTCACTGTCTGTCAACCCCTCACTGTGCAACTCTTTCTTTTCCCTCAAGTCACCTGATGTGGCATACCTGCCATCTGATCTAGGGACTAGGGAGTGGGGTAGGGGCAATATTCATGTAAAATACCAGTGATGCTTTACCTAATCATATCACTCCCTGCTAAAAACTCACCTGTAACTCACAACCCTTACTGAACTTGACTGGTCAGTAGGACGTAAGAGGCCATCTAAAAATAACCCTTTATTATTACCTTCTCAGTCTCTTCTCCTATCATAACCAGCTGTAGTGTTTTAGTCCTCCAAAAACATGAGGCAGCCAAGTATATTTTTCTTAGGCTATTTCCTCTCTCTAGAATGCCCCTCACTCCTTGCTTTACCTCACTGACACGTTCTCATTCTGCAACACACAGTTCAGTCATTGGCGTCTCTAGTAAATCTACAGGTTATCAAATTATGAAGACACTTTTGCTGTTCTCTGGCTCTCTTACCAGACTGCAAGATCTTAGAGGACCAGGCTTTTGTTTTATTTTTGGTTTCAAATCCAGATCCTAGTGTAATCCTGGTGCTTAAAAAGTAGGTTTTTAATAAATGTTTGTTGAATGGACTGGAATCAAACTTGACACTTCGTAAAGGTTGGTGAATTTGATTTTATTTGATCTGACATGGCTTTTATGAAACCACCAATTGACTGGGGAAAAAAGTGCTCCTCAAATAAGGAATATTTCTGGCATTCTTTTCATTGAACGTTTGCCGTTAATTGACTAATTTAAAGCCTTCCTTTAGTTGGTTATTTGCTCCAGAAAAGGTGAGTCCCTTGACAGCCAAGTTCTTTTTAATTTCATTTTCTGAGTCTGGAGGAAAAAAAGAAAGCTCTTTATTTATGAACCTTACAAAACATGCTTATAACATCTGATGCACAAATATTGATCCAGGAAGGTGTTATCTCCTGTGGTTACCCTGTGGGTTTCCACTTTGAATTGCCAGGGAACTCTCAGTGAAATAGGAGCTTATAACATCTGATGCACAAATATTGATCCAGGAAGGTGTTACCTCCTGTGGTTACCCTGTGGGTTTCCACTTTGAATTGCCAGGGAACTCTCAGTGAAATAGGNGGAACACAGTTCGTGTAATAGGGATTACACAGAACCCCTCAGCCTGCCTCATCTTGTACTGCACAATTTACTTTATTTTCCCAAATATTTTGGGGGATGATTTCATCAACACCCTTGGGGATGTTGTACACATGTGTTTGGCATTTTCCATCTGTACACAGCGTGGTGGCATCAATATTTACTATCCTCTCAAAATTGGTCTAAGTTGGAGCCTCCAATATTTTCTATGGCTTACTCATAACACTCTTAGTCAATCATACATAATAAGGATGATATAAATGATTTAAGACTAAGTTAATTTTATTCTGGGGAGCAGATGAGCCTATGATGTAGCCAAAGCCCATTGTTTATGTTTAGCCATATCTTCTTTCTAGAGCTGCATGTTACTAAATGTATTTCCTAATACTTCCTAATTCAATTAAATGAGGTATCTGCCACCAAATTAATCAGCCAGAGTCAAAAAGTCACAGTCAGTTTGGGGTCTTTTGCTCATTTAACAGGGCTCATACCTACCCAAATGATAAACTAAGATAGGTCTATAATGGATACTTCCAGGTAAAAACTCACAATTAATGAAAAAAATCTAAAAAATACATTTCAAAGGTAGAATTAACTAATGGGGATTCAGTTCATTGCTAGCGAGATATAAAAATGCTTGCCACCGTCCGCGGTCAGTTGTATACATGCAATTCTATTTAGCAACATCAGTTTGACAAATTTTATAGATATAACTTCAGCAAAATGATTTTTATATGTTTTCTGTATCTCTCCTTTGCCTTATAGACAAAATAATTGACTCAGACACTGTATAATTTAATATTTATTAACGAAAACATAAAATTGTGTGATTCTAGGGATGTTTTTAAAACTAAATATTTAGTGTCAGTTATGTTTTTAAAAGTAAAATTCTTGAGATATTTTAATCACTAGTTTAGCAGCAAAAAGCAATTTTCTTCTTAAAAGCAAAATTCACTTATTTTAAATAAAAATTTTGAAGTTACATTTTAAATGTTATCAGATTTGAAAAACTCAGTTTTTCTCATTTTAGCAAATAGATGATAAAGATATTGCCTTTTTTTAAACTGCTGACAATTTTACATAGCAAAGAAAATGTCTCTGTATGTATACTCTAGATCTGTTTTAGTGTGATGTTTGATAATGAACTAATCAATAAATTGAATGTAATAAAGAGAACAATTTTCAATTAAAAAGGACTGTTTTAATACCCTTCGTAGATTTTTCTTAAACCATGTAAAATAAAATAACTCCAATATATTGAGATGGAATTTATTGCCGGAGAGTTGCCGAAGCTGAACGAATTGTTTCCGGAAATTGATTATTACTGTGGAGCCGAATATAGTTGGGATTTGTATATGTCTACCCGCTAAAACATGAACTGGAAACTTAGCCAATATATGGTTTATTTGATCAAGCTGGACAACTAATCTAGAAAATTCAGGTCCTTCAGTGTCCCATTTAGCATGACTGTCTCCACTGATCCTATTATGGGAGACCTGCCAAATCTCTACTTCATTCTGGGCTATAGAGACAGTCCTAAGAAAAATGTATGGGAGTTATTTTGTTGTGAGTTTTTAATCTTTCAAGTTTTCCACTGAAACTTGTTTCATTAAAATGGGAGAAACCTGTCAGAGAGCTGCCTCTGTTGTTTGTATTATCCCTTTAGATTTGGTGATCTGCTTTATGTATAGAATTCCCCCATGATGATTTGGCATGTTGACTTTCCCTTCCTTTTTATCGATCTCTTGAAATATTTCTCCCATTTGATTCCCATATCACTTCATTCTTCTTATCCACCTTTTTCTTTTTCATAACAGCTATGATTCCCAACTCCATCAGTCTCTTGGGCAAAGGAATTGTCTGCCCTAAGTGGTCTCAATGACTGATCACGACTCGTCTACACTCTACAACATTTTAGTAAAATCAGTAGTACCTTTTTAGAACATCTTTCTTTTCCTGAGTTGCCAAGGAATTGCTGTAAATAAATAACTTGTATGAGTTTAAATACCAGTGTTCCTAAAAAATGTGTTGTCTTTTTAATTAATTGTGAGAAACTCTTGTTTGTCTCTACAATATCCTTACTCGCTCATACTCTAACATGCATTAATGAGTGGAACACAGTTCGTGTAATAGGGATTACACAGAACCCCTCAGCCTGCCTCATCTTGTACTGTACAATTTACTTTATTTTCCCAAATATTTTGGGGGATGATTTCATCAA
>NW_007729484.1:64466-75367 GCF_000696425.1 Galeopterus variegatus
CTCCTGTGGTTACCCTGTGGGTTTCCACTTTGAATTGCCAGGGAACTCTCAGTGAAATAGGAAAGTAATGTCATGTTATACGTCCTTTTTCTAATACTTAGCTTTGAAAGTCAGATATTTTTTAAGCTCACAATAACATCTGCAGACATCTAACATCAGTAAAATAAAGAAAAACAGTACAGTTTAAGAAAACTCTTGCCTTTTTTGAAACCATTTTTCTAGTTGGCCCAGAAAAAAATAGCTAATTAATTCATGAATAATTAATGACAGAAATTTAAACGGGAAAATGTTTGTATCTGTTAATAAAGAATTGTTCTAATGACTGGATGACCCATTATCTCCTCCCTACATAATAGTGCTTTGTACTTACAACCTGTGTGTTTAGCTGAGAAGAGTATACTGTTTATGTTCAGAGACAAGAACAGAAATAGCAAGAGATTTAATTTTTCATCTACTGCCAATTTCTATTTGACAACTACTTGGCTTTTGGCCAGTCACAATTGAACCCCCCATCAAGATTGTCAAAGTATTTTAAATTTATTTCCAGGTAAAAAAATTGTGTTTAAGTTTTTTTAGGGACATGAGAAAAAATGTAAGAAACGTTTCTATCATGGTTACTATAAATTTAGATATAGTAACTTCATGCTAGAATCAAAGAGTTTATCCAGTCAGTGATTTCAGACAATAAAATGTAAAATGTAGAATGGTATATATAGTATCAAAATTCCAGTTGCATAAAAGGATTTTAATGAAGTGAAGGAAAGTGACCCACAGTTTAATAGTAGCCAACAATTTAATATGCCTGTCCAAAAAAAAAAAAAAAAAAACTCATTCAGTTAATTGTTATTAATTAATTAATTCAGTAAACTCTTCTCTTACCCAAATGATAGGGCCTGGATCAGTGGTTGAAAATTATAGGAAGCAGATTTTGATTCAGTATGAGAAAATACTAATTGCTATGCATGAAAAAAGGTCTATTCATCGGAATAAAAAACAGTTTAGGGTATGGTCTCAAAATTCATCAGCTAAGACAAGGCATTTTACTAGAACCATGGTTCTCAATTTTTTTTTTTTATCTGAGGGCCATTTAAATCAGTCTTAAATACTATTGAAGATCCTAGAAGACCCTAAAAAACTTTTGTTATGTGGGTTACATCTATCAATATTTACATTACAAAATAAAATGAAAAAATTTAAAACTATATTATTTATTCATTTATATGAATATTATAATAGTGTATAGAAACAACATTCTTGAAAATGTATCTATATATTTTTTTAAATTTAATGAGAAAAATGGTATTGCTTTATATTTTTGCAAATCGCTGAAATAAATCTAGCAAAATAGAAGACAGCTGGATTGTCATACCTGTTTCAACATGCAGTCCATTGTACTAGCACATGTGTGTAGCCTCTGGAAAACTCCACAGAACACTTGTAAGGAAATAAGAGTAAAAAAGGCAAATAATGTCTGGCGTTATTGTAAAAATAGTTTTAACTTTATAGATTCCCTGAAAAGGTCAGTGTGACCCCTGAGGGTCCTGAAGATCTCAAAGGTCTTTCCAAGCATCTGATTCTATTCCTAGCAAGTCATCTTACTACTTTCAGTTCCTAAATCACAAATATGTATGATTAACTGATTATTTTCATAAAAGAGAATTACATATAAGGATGGGCAAATTTTGGGGTGTGTGTGTGTGTGTGTGTGTGTGTGTGTGTGTGTGTGTGTTTCCTCTCTTAGTTTTTATAATCAGTGGATTTACCCATGGAAAGAAAAAAATGTATATAGACATACACATGTATCTACTCATTTAAAGTTCATAGAGTAGATTATGTCTCAAAGAAAAAACTCTGAGTTACATTCTGTCTCCCAAATTTGTTAGTGATATAACCTCAGAAAACTGACTTAATCTTAATGACTAAATACCTCACATATCTGTTGGTAAGGTCAAAAATAAGAATAATGAACTATCTCATTGATTCATATTATTTCTGTTGCTCTCCTAAAATGCAATAATCATTTTGTAATTAGCTTTGCTCTTCGCATCTTTGAGTCTTGTTACTTTTGTTGTGTTTTTCAACTCGCCAATATATACTTAGGCAGACAGTGACATGGCCCTTATGTATCTGGCACAGGACATAATTATATATCCAAAGCCCAAAAGTTTTACTTCTTATAAGGACTATCAATAAAAATCAAAGTATATTTTCTGTCTAAACTGTGAGCCTCTTAGACTGAGACTTTTCCTATTTTCAGTATTACTGTATAGAATAATGCCTGGCACAAAGTGCTAACTGTATATTTGTTGAATGAGTGAGTAAATGAATGGTAAATTAGTCAGAAAATCCCATTTCTCAAATCACTATACCTGTTAATTTCTCAAATTTTGCCCTGAAATTTGAGAAATATAAATAGTATGGTCAATTTCAAAATAGTTCATCCTAATAGTATCTTTGTATAAAAGGGACTTTAAAAAATATGTTTCCTCAATTCAAAAACCCTCTTTATAATAACCTTGACAAATGGTCATCCATTTTTTTCTGTTGAAAACCAAATAACGGGAAACTCACTCCTCATAAAGCAGCTCATTTTGCTTGATAAAATGGTCTTTCTCTTGCTGAAAATGTATCCTGTCTGTTTTCTAATGCCTAAATTTTAAGTCCCTATATTTTCAGCTCTCTGCAGTTCCTGAGTAGATAAAAGCATTATGAGTATAACCCCCCAGCATAAATGGACTTTTCTGAATCCATAAAAATAATTACTGCCTGGTTATTTCTGTTCTGTCTATATGGCCTTTCTACAACCACAACGAAGGCAAGGTGAGCTATTTATGTATTCAAGGTGAGATTTGCTTCCTGCAGTACCCTGTGGCCACGACAACTCATACTCAACATGTTTTCTCTACATTTCCATCCATTGCCAGTCACTACCATCCAGTTGGAAAAAACTAGATCCATGTGAATTTAGAGAAGAATGCAAATAAATTGAAATTAACCTATATAACTTCGTTTTTTAGCTCATGTGTTAAAGATAGGCAGAGAAGATAGGCAAACGTATGGTTTTTTGCTCTGGGCTATTTAGTAGAAAAAACAGACATACACACAAAATACAGCTTTGTGTCAGTCAAGGCAGACTTCCAGAAAAAATATTACAGCAGCTGTAAACAAAATGAGTGCAAAAGATAAGGGCTTAATTCTGATTGGAAGGATGGGGGAAAAGGCTTATGGATTGCAGGAGCTATTGGAATGAAGAATGAATGCCAAGAGAGCAGCAATATTGATTAAAATAAGCATTTTTGGACCATCCAGTTAATAAATGTAATTAATTTCTGTCTAGTTTCATCCTGCTGCGACTTTTTGTATGATTTGGCATGTTGACTTTCCCTTCCTTTTTATCGATCTCTTGAAATATTTCTCCCATTTGATTCCCATATCACTTCATTCTTCTTATCCACCTTTTTCTTTTTCATAACAGCTATGATTCCCAACTCCATCAGTCTCTTGGGCAAAGGAATTGTCTGCCCTAAGTGGTCTCAATGACTGATCACGACTCGTCTACACTCTACAACATTTTAGTAAAATCAGTAGTACCTTTTTAGAACATCTTTCTTTTCCTGAGTTGCCAAGGAATTGCTGTAAATAAATAACTTGTATGAGTTTAAATACCAGTGTTCCTAAAAAATGTGTTGTCTTTTTAATAAATTGTGAGAAACTCATGTTTGTCTCTACAATATCCTTACTCGCTCATACTCTAACATGCATTAATGAGTGGAACACAGTTCGTGTAATAGGGATTACACAGAACCCCTCAGCCTGCCTCATCTTGTACTGTACAATTTACTTTATTTTCCCAAATATTTTGGGGGATGATTTCATCAAGACCCTTGGGGATGTTGTACACATGTGTTTGGCATTTTCCATCTGTACACAGCATGGTAGCATCAATATTTACTATCCTCTCAAAATTGGTCTAAGTTGGAGCCTCCAATATTTTCTATGNTCTCCTTTGCCTTATAGACAAAATAATTGACTCAGACACTGTATAATTTAATATTTATTAATGAAAACATAAAATTGTGTGATTCTAGGGATGTTTTTAAAACTAAATATTTAGTGTCAGTTATGTTTTTAAAAGTAAAATTCTTGAGATATTTTAATCACTAGTTTAGCAGCAAAAAGCAATTTTCTTCTTAAAAGCAAAATTCACTTATTTTAAATAAAAATTTTGAAGTTACATTTTAAATGTTATCAGATTTGAAAAACTCAGTTTTTCTCATTTTAGCAAATAGATGATAAAGATATTGCCTTTTTTTAAACTGCTGACAATTTTACATAGCAAAGAAAATGTCTTTGTATGTATATTCTAGATCTGTTTTAGTGTGATGTTTGATAATGAACTAATCAATAAATTGAATGTAATAAAGAGAACAATTTTCAATTAAAAAGGGATGATAAAGATATTGCCTTTTTTTAAACTGCTGACAATTTTACATAGCAAAGAAAATGTCTCTGTATGTATACTCTAGATCTGTTTTAGTGTGATGTTTGATAATGAACTAATCAATAAATTGAATGTAATAAAGAGAACAATTTTCAATTTAAAAGAACTGTTTTAATACCCTTCGTAGATTTTTCTTAAACCATGTAAAATAAAATAACTCCAATATATTGAGATGGAATTTATTGCCGGAGAGTTGCCGAAGCTGAACGAATTGTTTCCGGAAATTGATTATTACTGTGGAGCCGAATATAGTTGGGATTTGTATATGTCTACCCGCTAAAACATGAACTGGAAACTTAGCCAATATATGGTTTATTTGATCAAGCTGGACAACTAATCTAGAAAATTCAGGTCCTTCAGTGTCCCATTTAGCATGACTGTCTCCACTGATCCTATTATGGGAGACCTGCCAAATCTCTACTTCATTCTGGGCTATAGAGACAGTCCTAAGAAAAATGTATGGGAGTTATTTTGTTGTGAGTTTTTAATCTTTCAAGTTTTCCACTGAAACTTGTTTCATTAAAATGGGAGAAACCTGTCAGAGAGCTGCCTCTGTTGTTTGTATTATCCCTTTAGATTTGGTGATCTGCTTTATGTATAGAATTCCCCCATGATGGGTTATTGTGCTTTTTAAGCCATAAGCATTCCTGGCCATGTTTTGAATTTGTGATGACATTGTTTTGGCTTAATTTGACATCTAGTGTATGTTTTAGATTAGTTTGATTCTCATTTAAGGTAATATTTAATAACAGCTTAAGAATTTGAAAGTTTTTCCACAACTCATATGCAGAAAAGTTACTAGAGATGCCAATTTATGCCACGAAAAATGCTATTTATTCCTTCAGTATCTGCTAATTTGTTCTTTAAAAAATGAATATTTTGACTGGAGGCAGAATTCATTCTTTTCCTTAGTGAAAAGCTATTTTCAAATTTTACCTTTGATCAAATTCACAAATACTTTTTAAGAAATGGATCAGTTTTTGTATGGTAATATTATTCTCAGGAATATAAATGTGATGCTTCATTTTATGACATTTTCTTTGGGAGTAGAACCTCATGACATGGCAAATGGAACTTTCTGGGCTTTTTGACTCCTTTATACTCATTTACTTTCTATCTTTTAAGATTTGAGTTAAAACTAAGCTTGTTTTTTTTGGTAATGTTTTTCCCTAGGCACCAATTCCAGACCTTTTAGATGCTAGAAGCATATAGGTTGTGGTTAGAAGCATTTTAGTTATAAAAAGTTTTAAAATTAATAATTATTTAAATAATGCTCAGCTTTGCAGTCCTTAACTCTTGAGGGGAAAGTAAACTGGAATGTAAAGATGGATATCAGACGATTAATTCAAGGTCACAGCGGGAAGCAAGAATGGGAATTGTGTGTTCTTAATAGTCTACTAATCTTAATGAGCCTTCTCAATAGCTATGATTGATGTATTATACTTATTAAACTCTCAATATTCAGAACTTGGAAGTTAGAATGAATTAAACCCATTGACCTTAGGCACAGTCTCCACTTTCAAAAAAATTACAGGCACATTCATAAAGGAAGATGCACAGAGATGTTTCTCCATTTAAGAACTATAGGATGCTAGACACTGCTGAAGATTGCGGATGTGGAGACGGGTGAGGTAGGATATGACTTCTACCCTCAAGGAGAGAAAAGCCTTGTCAAAGGGATAGCCATGTAACAAATAATGACTTTAAAAGAACAAGATAAGTGATATGAGATAGGATGTTGAAAGTAAGATGTAGAGTGAAAGATCTGTCTGTGAAAATAGCATTTTGTCTATATTCCATCAAAATGCTATTTTATCTAGCTAGTAAATTTCCTGATGGCAGGGCCTGCACCTCACACTGGTTTTGCATCCTCCACAGGACCTATCTAAGTGCTAGACTGCATCCAGCCAGCCTTGATATCTGTGGTGGATGGCTCCAAAGAGCTTAAACAACTCCTGATTTGAAGGTACTCTCCAGAAAATACATTTGCCAAGGGAAGTGAGTTACAACAACGCCACACATTTTCTAGCCACTGACTCACTCCCATGTGCTGGCCTCTCAGATCCAAAAAACCCACAACTCAGAAAAAATTTACATTTTATACACCAAAGATCTTTTTGTACAAATAGTCAGAACTTGAATGTTGTGTTATTGAATGTCTAGATAGCAGTCGGTGCACATTCGATAATTAAACTTAAGTTCTGCACTAATGGCCGTATGTTTGGGGATTATTTTTATAATTAATGATGAGAAAAGTATATTGAAAGTCTGAAGCACAGAGTATTGCATTTTACTCAATTAGCATTTCTAACTAGTTTATAACATTTATTCTGTCCAATTTATTTCACCTTTAAATTCCCTGAAATCATAGGCACTAATGTCTATCAATATTAGCAACACTTCCTGCCCTATCCTCTCATGATACTAGAAACCCTGCTGTTCTCAGGCCTGGTGGGAAAAGATGGACTTTGCTTTCACCTGAATTCAAACCCGGCTTTGCCATTAATTGACTGTGTGATCTCAGACATGTAAAAAACTTCACCTCCCTGAACTTCACCTCCTTATCTGTAACATGTGGACAGTAACGCTGATCTTACTGGGTTGTTGTAAGATTAAATGAGACAACATATGAAAAGTAGACATAATGGGTCATAATTTCCTGCTAGTACTCAGGCTATAATGATATTAAAATGAATGTACTCAAAGGTTGAGGTGTGCCATTCACTTCAAACAATACTTAACAATGTTCAAAAGACAGCAATGTCATTTTCCTTCAACACAAAGTAGGTACTCAATTTTTTTTTGAATGAGGAAACAAATAAATGGGTGAAAACAGCTAAAGAATGATTTTCATCCAAGTCATCTTTGTGTTCTATGTTAACCAGCAAATTAATGTTACTCAGACTATATGTAAAAATAAATAATATTATATAGAACTTTATAAAATTTGCCAATAAGTTAGATATGTGTTATCTCACCTTCCAGCGATGCAACAATCAAATTCTGAAATTTGGGTGATTTTGTATCCAATCAAATTATGGAATAGTGCAGAGCAATGTTCTTCTCCAGAAAAGCAAATACTGTATAATATGACACTAAAAAAATTCTTATTGCTTTGATTTTCTTTCTTTGAAGCACCCAATTATCTGCTTAATCTTTATCACTTTCTGAAGGATAGTAAAAAAAAAAAAAAAAAAAAAAAAAAAAAAAAAGGTTTTTTTCTAAGAACTTACCAGAGGGCAGCATGGTGCTAGACATTTAAAAAAAATTATTTTATTGTTAGATTACATGGTCTAAACCCAACATGAATTCAACAAACCTTATGAATAGCAATCATAATCCCAAATTGACAGATGGAGGGAAAAGATTCAGGGAGGGCAATCTGTGCTACTTTAAGATGCAGGACCGAGAATCAAATCCAAATTTTCTAATTGCATAGCCCATGCCCCCAGCACCATACTCCACTGTATTTTGTAATCAAAACAAATAAGCTGGTGAATTTCTGGTTTCCAGAAATATTTGCTTTAGAAGACAACACTCTCTGTGACTGTACTGAAAATATGGCAGCTCATTATCACTACACAGAGTTGTTGCTATCAACTTTACAACTTAGTGCTCTTAGAGTGATAATGACTGTATTAGTCATAATACATTACAAGAGACTAAATTACCATCAAATATATTTACCTCTCCACCTTAGATGAGGTCATTCCCAGAGAAATTATTGAAAAGAAATAATTTAACACCTAATTTCAGATAATAAGCTAATTATTTTTCCAGTTTTTTAGGACATAAAGAAATATCTATAAATCCTCAAGCAATAAAGTAGGGGTTAGTGTTTTCAAATAGTAACTGCTTCTGGAAAAATACAAAATCATCATGTGCCATAATTATGTTGTGCAAACTACAGCATCAATTTAAAGGCCCTGAACTGAAATATAAAAGTGTCCATGCTCCCAGATTAAGTAGTCATGTGCCTTATCTCAAAACCCAGTTATATGTAGCTTTCCGCTGAACTGATTGGGAAGAAACACAATGCTGAAGGAATTTCCTGAAAAAAAAAAAAGAACAAATGGAAACTATGTTATGATACCAAGAGTGAAAAATAATTATCTTAATAGGAGCTTTGATTCTGTGGAAGATGAAAAAGTATCAGGCTTGCTTGAGCATGCTGGTGAAATTTCATTTGAACTAGTAATTTCCTGGAACTCTACTAACATAGGTGGCATTTGCATATGGAACTTTTTTATTGTCAATACAGTGCTTCACACAATGCCTTAAACAGAAAGCCCGAAATAAAAAGTATTAAATAAGTAAAAGAATAAAAACCAACTAATTCGGTGATTTTAACTAATTCAGTAATTTAGTGTATTTCTACTGAAAAATACATTTCAGACTACATTGTATGGTTCTGATAAATTCTTTTTCCCATGGGACATGTTTTGAATGCTTTGCTCTTTTTTGTGGCAGAAAAGGCCCATTTTGTTTTGTTTTGTTTTGTTTTGTTTCTGAAGTTTGCACATGTTGAACATCTGGATGTTACAGCTTCAAAGTCAGTTGACACAGCAAGCCAATAAACACTATTTTTGCTCATAACCAAATGAGATGCCTGATTGCCTTTTGTCAAGCTACTTCTTAACCCAGTGAGTAGATTCAGTCTCTGATCAATAAATAACAAATCATCTGTTTCATGAATCAGACCTGTCAAAGCAAAGCAGAGCCTCGTGCTGGGCATACTCTTCTGTGCTTGTTCAGGCCTGGTAGCATCTGGTTAATAAAAAAGGCTTCTTAAACTTTTGACAGTTGTTTGGATATTCCATTTCAGCACTGTTCAAGTTTGCTAGCTATTTAGACTTACTATTTTCCTCCCCCTTCTTTTCCTTCCTCTGTACCTCTGAGCTGAGATTTTCATCTCATATGAAAGGGAAAAAACTGGGTGGAAAGGAAGGAGAGGTGGAAATAAATGAGTATTCAGTTGCCCATTTGATTTTCTGTAGGTCAAATCCCTGCTAAAATCACTCTGTTTCTTCCAGCTACATACAGTTTCCTACCACTGACATGAATCAAGTTGTAATAACTTATGATCCTATTTCATAATTTTCTTTCTTTTACATTATTCCTCCATAAATAATAATACAAATAGGTAGCATTTATTAGTGCCCTTCTTGCCAGTCACTGTTTGGCTCTCAATATTAAATTTACCTCTTTTAATTTCTATAAAAATCTTTTGAAATAGGTGCCATTATTTTCTCCATTTGAAATACGAGAAACAGAAATTAAATAACTTGCTCAAGTTCATTCATGTAGCATTAGAAGTCAGAAAGTAAAATTCCAGAGCCCACATGCTAAATTACTGCCTCCGCATATCCATTCTGTCTACTTAGAATAATCTTCCCTCCCATCCTCTCCAATACAAACCCAGTACTTCCTCCAATGCCCAGATTATTTAAGATGTGATCCCACTCATTCTAGATTCATCCAATTCCTTCAGCCTTTATGGATGTTATATACACCCAATTACATCTCACCTGCTCTTGAATTGTTTCCTAGTTTATTCACGCACAAATCCTAATGCACTCTGCTGAAAATTCTTTATGGACAAGAACTACATTTATTAACTTTCTCAGTAGCCCTGCAGCTCCTAGTAGAGAGCAATTTGTTAAGTTTATTAATAAGGCTTTATGTGACATTTGTATTTCTTATTATTACTAAGAAAGATCCTGAATATTATGAATACTGTAGTTTGGTTTGTTTGGAATGTGTGATATGTGAAATACTTAGTGTTTTTTACTCCATATGCCAAACTTTCCAAGCATTTTTGGATAACAATTTTATTAATGAATTATTAAATAAAACTTCTTTAACAACATTAGTTCAGTAGTTGAGAAAGGAATTTGATAAAACCCTTTACCCACATCACTAAATTTCCATTATTATGAGTGTTTGATATTATTCACCATGGGCAAAGATTAGCTAAGCTTTTCCTCCTTTTCCATTTCTTTCAAGTCCTTGCATACATTTTTAAGTCTTTATTCGAACATTTTGGGTATCTTGCTTTACTGCTTTACTTATTCTGAACGACAAGTAAAACACTTGCAAATATTCCAAAAGGGAAGGGAATTTTTTTCTTTTTTCTTTTCCAGAGTATCCATCTTTTGTTTTTCTTCTCTCTACTAATCTCTACCCATTTCTCATTTCATCCTTTATTTCATTTCTCTCCAAAACCCTTCCTTATAACACTTCATTCCCAAAATTTGACTGCAAGCACTTTCTTCCCAGAATTCAACTATTTGGATGATAGATAGATAGATAGATAGATAGATAGATAGATAGATAGACAGACAGACAGACAAAAGAAGGAAGGAAGGAAGGAAGGAAGGAAGGAAGGAAGGAAGGAAGG
>NW_007729484.1:76759-78562 GCF_000696425.1 Galeopterus variegatus
ATCCGGTTCAATGTGCCAGAGTCCATTTTTCTTAGCACTTATAGTGATGCCTTCTACCGAGGCAATTTGTTCAGGATGTCTTCACTCACTCAGAGACTGAATCCTCCTCCCAACTGTCTGGGCCAATGTTTTTCCAAAAAGAATCCTTGATCTTTTTTTAAATTCACCTCAAATATATTATATATTTGTATCTACATTGGAAAAATTTTAAATATCTAATTAATCTCTGTAAGTTCTAAAGGAATGCATTATTATCATATTCCAGTTGTTTCAGGCATGGCACATTTGATTTTTATAAAACCTGATTGTGAACATTAAAAGAAAATGTGCAACGGTCTAGAATCCAGTAAAGATATTAGATTTGGCATCACTTCTGAAAAAATAATATAATCAAACTGAAACATTTGGATTAAAACTAGAGGTCAAAGGAGGATAGGAGGGTGATATGAAGATTTCTAAATTCGTCAGCCTTTAAAGCTTTTTGTGTGGGGGGGGTGGTGGTTTGGTCTTAAACCTTGCAACTTCCTTTCTTGGTATTTTAAAATTCCTTGTATATGTGTTTTGCTGCTTTTTCTCCTGACCTCAAAGTCTCTAAGTTCATTTGATTTCTTTTTTACATTCATTACAGTAAATTTCAAAATACCAAAAGTTTAAAGAATAATCTAATAAATGCTGGGATATGAACAGTAAGCTTTATAAAATGTTAATATTTGTTATATTTTCTTCAGATTTTCTTAAGAGATAAAACATTACAGATATATTTGGAATAAATTATGTATCTCTCTACAATCTCGTTTGCCCTTCCTCCTTTCTCTGACATATCCATCATCTTGAATTTGGTGCATACCATTCCCATGTGTGTGTTTAGACTTTTACCATGTATTTGCATAGCCATAATAATGTACACTATTGATTTGCATGTCCTCAAATTTAGATAAATTGTATAATACTAAATGTATTATTTCAAAAATTGATTTTTATTATTCAATAATTTATTTGTGAAAGTTATCCTTGTGGGTCCGTGCAGCTCTAATTTGTTCATTTTAATAGCTTTATAATATTCAATGATATGCATTTACTACAGTTTACATNTAATTTGTTCATTTTAATAGCTTTATAATATTCAATGATATGCATTTACTACAGTTTACATACTCATTGTCTCATTGAGAGATAGTTGTACCCAGTGTTGACCTTTGCATACAATGTTGTAATGAATGTTCTTGTTTGTGTGTCATTGTAGAAATACTGAACTAAAGTTCTCAGAGTGGGGTTACTGGGTTGAAGCATATACCCTGGTTTTCTTGCAGATTGCCAAATTCCTTACTAGCATGGCTCTGTGCATTTGCATGTCTACTCTGGCTATGTAAGTCTCTGTTTCTTCACAGCCACTCCCCTGATCTTTGTTCTTTTTCAAGATGATGAATATAATATTATATTTTTAATATGCATTTTTCTAATTACAAGAGAAGTCGACCATATCTGTGAAAAGAACTTCAAGTCCTTTGCTCATTTTTAAATTCAGTTTGTTTCTTGCTTTTGGCTTATTGAAGCACTTTATATATTCTGGATATTATTCCTTCATTGATTATATAATTGGCAAATATTTTCTTACAGTCTATATCTTTGTTTCTGGTACATTAATAAACACAAATTTTCTTTTTATATTCAAATATATTAATTTTTTTCTCTGTGGCTTGTGAATATAGTCAAATATATTAATCTTCACCTTTCTGGCTTGTAGTTTCTGAGTCCAATTTCAAACTTCTTCTCTATTACCGGTTTAACAAAAAATCCCCCTAA
>NW_007729484.1:79275-88863 GCF_000696425.1 Galeopterus variegatus
TTTTTAAGTTTCATTGAATTTTTATTTTATTTATTGCACTTTTCAAATCCAGGATCTCTATATGATTTTTTTTAAGTAATTTCTCTTTATTGATACACTATTTGGTGAGACATCGCTGTCATAATTTCTTTTAATTCTTTAGACATAGTTTCTTTTAGTTCTTTGATCATATTTATAATAGTTAATTTAAAGTATTTGTCTAGTAAGTTCAACATTTGGTCCATTCTGGGACATATCTATATGCAGTCATCCTCAGTATGAGACACCTGTGGATACCAAAATCCACAGATGCTCAAGTCCTTGAGGTCAGCCCTTTGTATTCATGGGCTCCACATCTGTGGATTCATCCAACTGTGGATCTAGTTCAGTGTTGTTTGAATCTGTGGCTGCTGAATCTGTGGATACAGAGGGCTATGTGTACTGCCTTTTTACCAGTGTATGAACAACTTTCATCTTTCTTTATGAATTTCCCCCTTTTTTTAATTGAAAACTGGACATTTTAGGTATTTGAGATATTATAATGTGGCAACTTTGGAAATTATGATTTCCTCTGAGCCCAGGGTTTGATGTTGTGACTGTTTTGTTGTTGCTGCTGCTGCTGTTTATTTAGTTAATGACTTTCTTGAAATAATTCTGTGCAGTTTGTGTTTTCTGTAGTATACAGCCACTGAAGTCTGCTTGGTTAGCTTACTGATCAACTAATGATTAGTCAGATTTCTTCAATTGTTTGGAACAAATAAGTCTTCCACATTTTGTTAAGGGGCTCTGTTTGTTGGGGCCTACTGTAATCACTCAGGACTTTTACAGGCTTACCTTATTCTTCACATCTTACAAGGGCCTCAAAATCAGCCAGTAGTGGGGCCAGCCTTGTGGCTCACTCGGAAGAGTGCAGCGCTGGAAGTGCCAAGGCCGTGGGTTCGGATCCTATATAGGGATGGCTAGTGCGCTCACTGGCTGAGAATGGTACTGATCACACCATGCTGAGGGTTGCGCTCCCCTTACTAGGAAAAAAAAAAAATCAGCCAGTAGTGAAAGACTGAGATGTTTGCTGTCCTTTACTAGGCTAGTACCCAAACCTACATATATGCCTGGCCTTTGGAGCTCCAGGAATATTTCAGAGATTTTCCAAGCCCTTATGGATGTCTTGTGCCCCAGATCTTCTTTTTAAGCTTTTAGCCAAACTCTTCTTTACATAAACTGGTACTACAGCCTAAAGTAGCTGCAATATTAAACAATTTTTGCTGAATGTTTTCCAAAAAACATGCTGGGGATAGGTCTTTTCTTGCAGAGGAGTTCCCAGCCAGGTCACATAATGACAAAACACTATGAATGGGTCTTTTTCAGGGAGGTGCCAGATAGGCCAAATAGTGACAGTGCTCTAGAGATAGCCCTTTTTGAGTTGCAAACCTGGTCTTCCGTCTTTGACAGTTGCACAGCTTTTGCTTTCGCAGATAATATGGGTGCGAGGCTAA
Source organism: Galeopterus variegatus (assembly GCF_000696425.1). Classification (NCBI taxonomy): domain Eukaryota; kingdom Metazoa; phylum Chordata; class Mammalia; order Dermoptera; family Cynocephalidae; genus Galeopterus; species Galeopterus variegatus. Next base: position 80,748 of record NW_007729484.1, read on the forward strand.
ATAGTGACAGTGCTCTAGAGATAGCCCTTTTTGAGTTGCAAACCTGGTCTTCCGTCTTTGTCAGTTGCACAGCTTTTGCTTTCGCAGATAATATGGGTGCGAGGCCGCTGGTTTTCAAGAGTTCTGCAGAACTGGGTAGAAGGGGAGGGAAATAGGTAAAGTTACATTACCACAAACCCTGTTGTTCTTACTGAGGGTCAGCAGTTTATCTGGAATAAATGCTCAGACTTTTGCAAGTCTTTGGCTAATTTCCATAATTAACTTGAAAAAGTTAGTTATGACAATTTTTGCCAGTGTTTCTATTGCTTTTATGAAGGACCTCATTCCGCCATTCCAAAAGCCTTATCTCCTACCTCCGAGTTTAACAGCACTAAGGATTTTGTTTAACTAAACTGTCCATAATTGAGAACTGACTACATTTAAAAGTATCTGTTCAAAGACTAACAATACAAATAAGCGTAAGAGCATAGGCACAGTCTTTAGCGAATTTAATATTTAACTGGTATAAATATAACCTAAATATAGTTGTCCCTTGATATCTATGGATAATTGGTTCCTGGACCTCCTGTGGACATCAAAATTTATGGATGTTCAAGCTGCTGATATAAAATGGCATCGTATTTGCATGTAACCTATGCATATTCTTCCATATACTTTAAATCATCTCTAGATTACATTTAATACCTGATACAAAGTAAATGCTATATAAAGAGTTGTTATACCATTTGCATGTAACCTATGCATATTCTTCCATATACTTTAAATCATCTCTAGATTACATTTAAAATGCTATATAAAGAGTTGTTATACTGTATTGTTTAGCGAATAATGACAAGGGAAAATAAGTCCATACATATTCAGTGAAGGCACAATATTTTCTTTTCAAATATTTTCAATCTGCCATTGGTTGAATCCATGTATGCAGAATCCACAGATACGGAGGGCCGATTGTACTAATATAAGGCAACATATAACAAGTGTACACACACACACACACCCCTACCAGTCTTGTATGTTTAAGCTGAACTAACATGGATACTGAAGTACAGGTTGCACCCATTCTTTATGGTGAGAGCCAATCAAGATCCAAGATAGATTTAGAAGAAAATAGTGTCACAAAACACCTGTGGGAAATTACCACCTTGTTGTTAGGGCTAGGGTACCATAGCCCTACAAAGTGTTAAGAATAGATATGGCTATGTGTAGAACTTGTAACTACAGGCATTTGGAATTAATATTCCTGAGTTTATGTACTAAGTCATACAATTCCACCCCACATAGTTCACTGTTTCTGGTTTGTAACATTAGAGCCACTGGGAAGCCCAGAGAACATCAGGAAGTAAGAAGCAATTTTCAAGTAGAAATCACAAAGAAATTTTGTTTCAGGACACAGGGTGAGGTTTTACAAATGCTATGGTTTGAATGCCCCCACCAAAACTCATCATGAAATTCAGTTGTCAATGTAATACTTGGTGGGGGGGCCTTTCAGAGGTAATTAGGTAACCCTCATGAATGAACTGATGCCTTTATCACCGGAATGGTTTAGTTATCACAAGAGTTCAGACCCCTTTTCTCTTTGTCTCATGCACTCTCTCTCTTGCCCACCTGCCATGTGATAACACAGCAAAAGGGTCCTGCCAGATACCAAAGCCATGCATTTGGACTTCCAAGCTTCCAGATCCATGACCCAAATAAACTTTTTATAAATTACTCAGTCTGTGGTATTCTGTTGTAGTAACAGAAAATGGATTAAGACAACAAAGAAGGCTAGAATTCTGTTCTAATGGTATTATTTTTAGATGTAACTTTGGAATATTTGCAAGAAGAAATAGTCAAGATGCAGGTACTAGTTAAATTAAAATAATTTAAGAACATTTTCACACTATTGATCTTGCTACAGCCTAATATGCTGCATCCCTGGAATACCCGATACCTTATGTTTGTTACCAACTTCATTTACATCCAAAAGCAATTATTTTAAACCATTATTTCCTAAATAAAATATCATCTTTTAGTCTTTTTGGACAATTGTCAGATAAAAATTTATCTAAATATATATTTTAAAAGAGTTAAAGACCTAATATAAATCCAAAGTTTTGTTTAAAATGGTTACTTAATTGACATTGATCAAAATTAATAGTAACAAGCTGACCAGTTAGCTCAGTTGGTTAAACTGCAGCCTTATAACACCAGCATCACAGGTTCAGATCCCCATACCGGTCAGCTACCAAAAAAAAAAAAAATTAATAGTAACAAAATAACTGGTCTTTATTTTATGTGGGTGATATGCACCAGTTTTGATAAAATGGAGCATGAATTGATTCTTTGGTTCTAAATTTCTTTTCTTTAATTATATCGGAATCCATCATTAATGATCATCAAGACATCCGGCAGTAGTTTTAAGAGCAATCATGTTCATAGAGTGACAAAATTATAAAATTTTGTAATTCAAGAGTTTTTAGAGATCACATAATCTAATCTACACATTTCTTGTTTGAAGGACTGCTGCCTGGAGAACTTCAGAGACATGCCCCAGATCATACAGTGTGTGGCATTTCCAGGCTAAGATGCAGTTCTTCTCTCTCGAATCCATCCTAATAATAATATACTTGTTTTCAGAAGTAATAATGTTTAGTCATTTATTTATTATTATTGAAATTGAAAAAGCTTAAAGCTGAAGTATTTAAATATTAGTTGTTTGCTTTGCTTGAAGAGTCCTGGAATTATTTTGGAAATGTTGGAAAGCTCCTTATAAACTGGTGGTCAAAGAAGTTTTCAAATAATTAAGAACAAAACGAGGTAATATGATCATTGGATTGATTGCATGATACTGTAGATTATTTAAAAGATTAAAATTCTGTCTAGACAACTTTGACTATTTCCATGTGGTAGGCAAAATAATGATCCCAGAGATATTTACACATTAATCACCAGGCCCTAGGAATATGTTCATAACAAAAGGGATTTTGCAGATATGATTATGTTAAGTTAAAAAGCTTGAGATGGGGAGATTATTCTGGATTACCCAAGTGGGCCCAGTCTAATCACCTGAGTCCTTAAATGTGAGAACCTTTCCTGGCTGCACAGAACCAGAGATTCAGTGGTATGAGGACTTGACCTGAGGTTGCTGGTTTTGAAGATGGAGGAAGAAGCCACAAGTCAAGGAATGCAGGTGGCCACTAGAAGCTGGTGAAGGCAAGGAAAGGAATTCTCCAGAAAGGAATGCAGGTCTGCTGATACCTGTATCTCAGCCAGGTGGCCACTAGAAGCTGGTGAAGGCAAGGAAAGGAATTCTCCAGAAAGGAATGCAGGTCGGCTGATACCTGTATCTTAGTTCATTAAGACCTGTGTTGCATGGATTTCTGACCTACAGAACTGTAAGATAATAAATTTGTGCTGTTTTAAAACATAGGTTTGTGATGATCCCTTATGGCAGCAATAGAAAACTAATACAAGTACATACAATAAATCCCCATTTTATCAACACGACAGGCACACAGATTCATTACATTTGTTCCAGTTTTAATTCTATTTATCCAGTAAAAAAAAATATTAATTTTAAACCTCATTTCAGAATAACACAGAAAAAAAAATTGTGATTACTGTTGGTATAGATGTAATTTCCAAATGTTAGTTTACATGAGACCAAAAAAAATTTTAAAAGCCATTTGTACAGTTTGAGGTCAGAACAGAACTAGTAATATAATCAAGAAGGCTTAGCAGCATGAGGCAATGTGAGTTTTCACTTTCCTGCTGTTTTCCAGGCTTTTTGAAAAGTTCTGATAAGCTAGCACCAAAAACAGCAAAAGCTTGCCACATGCCCTTGACCCCATTCTCTGTAGGTCACTAAGGTAGAGATAGGTGCACATGTCTTGTTCTGAACTCCTGATTCAGAGTGTGTTTTACAGGTGAGCAAGGTCAGAGCAACAGTCTTAGCCTTGAAGAGGTGACATTTCCAAATGTTTGAGGGTCATTTTGTTTAAAAGGCTAATTAGTGAATTTGAAATTCAAATGTTATTTTAATGAGAACCCATATTTATTTCAATGAAAATGTACAAAGAGAAGTTATAAAAGATTTGAATGCTCTGAAATCTTCTAGCATTAGGTTTTTCTCTCTCTTTTTTATTTAACAAGAGGAATGAACATGACTACATTGACTCATGTCCTAAGTGGATAGCTGTATGGCACTTTATGCCAAGTTATTGGCCTTCGTCAGTCTCTTTTGATCTATTTTTCCACCTTTCTTGTAACCTTTATGAACAGTTGAATGATGTGTGGAAATTGAGTTCATCCCAAAATCAATGCTATTGAGTATGCTATGTGATCTCTCACATAAAAAAGGGAATTTTGTGAGTGTCATTACCACCACAGCTGTATATATTCTATTAGGAGTATTTAGATTGGATTTTATTTTTACTGCAAATTTAAATGCAGCTTAAAAAAAAGTTATGATTTAGCCCATCAACCTGCTAATTATAAAATAAATGGAACAATTTGCACTACTTTTTTCCCAATATCTACAATAATAATTCACACACTCGTGTCATTTTTCATCAAGGAGTCTCACAGCTCTTTATAAATATTTATTCCCATATTTCACTCCCTGTCCAGTGACTTTAACATTTGTAAACAGATTGTGAAATTGAGGCATTATTTTAATATTAAGACTGCACAATGAGTTGGTGGACTGGGCTAAAATATGAAATGACTAATACCTATATATAAAGTAATCCAACATTTACTATGAAATTTTTATAGAGATACTTTGTCACAGAGAAATGAGTTTTACAGATGCGGTTGCTTATTTTTAAGTTGTGTTTTGTTTATTTATCTGCATGGTAGAGAGATTGAATGAGCACTAGAACAGCGTTTATGTAATCAAGTCTGCTGGGCCAGGGGAACATGGCTGACATTCTAATGGGGGGTAGGGAGTGCTAAGCAATTGGAAAGAGCCATGCTTTCCAATTTTTTAAATTTAAACTATCACTTCTCTCCTCCCTCTCCAGCATTCTTCACTTCTCTGTGCTCCAAGGTCTGAAACTTGGGTACAAGACAACCCAATCACAACATGCCCAGTGGCCATGCTCATGTTCTCTGTATTTAATTTTCTCCCTACAGAGCAATTGACAGTTTAAATCCACTCATTCACAAAAAAATGCTCAGTCAGATACATTTCTGTTTTGGAACTGCTATTAAATTGTATTTATTGAATAAAACTGCAGTTGAAAGCTTTCATAGAAAGCAAGTTTGAAATAGCCATGAGATATTGACTAGTTTTCCCTGCAAACTTGCTTAGCACCCAACTTCAAAGTCACACCTATTTCGGTGCTTTTGTTTTGTTTGTTTTTATTTTTTGCTTTGACTTAGAAGAGGGCCCCTATTAATCTCTGGAGCAAGAGACACTGATTAGAAGTAGAAAACTACTGTGATTTTCCCTGCCCATTCTAGTTTTATTTTTATTTGTTTTGTTTTGTTTATAAATAGATGCCTCTATTTGCTTCATTGGATCCAGTTTAGCTTGGTCTTGTTGCCATGGTTAGCAGATTAATTTGAGTTTTAAATTCAAATCCTTCTATTCTCTCATTTTTTAGTTTTTCATCTTGTCCAAGGATAAATTATCTTGTTTTCCCTTATCCAGATTTGGTTTCTAAGAGAAACTGAGCCTTACTTAGAAAGTTGGTTTAGCATGAGTTTATTCCCTGTTTATGCATTTTGAGCCTTCTATTTTGTGGGCGTTGAGGATAAATGGAACACTGTTTTTGTTCTCCGGTTGCTAGTAGTTATCACCTGTACTAAAATGATACATAAGGCGAGGCAGTGAAATAAGCAGAATATTTTTCAAATTTATTTCTTAAAATAAATTGGTAAACTAGAATCCAGTGATTCTTTCTCTTGCATCATTTGTGGGAACTTTCTCTCTCAAACACTATGAAGAAGGTTTAATAAGAACAAAGAATATTTCATACTTATTAAACACGGTCAAATCTGAAATTCCTATATGTCACAGAATATTATGGAAGAGGTGCTAGGACATTTTTTAATGGCTTAGTCACCAAACATATGGTGTTTTATTGGTCTCCTAACTGCACATAACACAAGTTAATATTTTATGGGGTCCTAGTAAACTAATGGGCAAGATTTCAAGGAATGGTGCAAGTGTGAGTACCAAATACCTTCATTACCAAAATTGGAAAAGTTACTGAAAGTGAAGAGTTTTACAGCAGTGGAGGCAAAGTAATCCAAATCCCCTGTTAGAAATTGATCTAAGGAAAATTCTAACTAAAAAAAAAAAAAATGAGTAAATCAAATTACTATGCTTATGCTTATTCTCTTGTGTTAAATTGTGAAACTGCACCTTGGGAAACAAAACTACTATATTTACCAGAATCTCTTTCATTATTTGTTATGATGACTTCACCATAAATATGTTTTCACTTATATCAGGCTAAATGCCACTGGACAAAGGTGTGTAGCAAAAATGTTAGCTTTTAATTTCACGTCACAATATGCCTTTAGAAATGTAGCGTGAAATCTAGAATTCTTTCTTTCTCAAATGCCTTTTAAAATAGGGAAGTAAATGAATCCACAGAAGAGACTTTTCAAGATGCCATTGGTAGTCCTTACATATGTGAATAAAGCATATATTTTCAGAAGGTGGGTACCCATCACATGATTCCAGTCAAAATCAGTCTCAGTGATATGGAAATCTCAGGTAAAGGAAGTCTAAATTATCTATGCAATTGTACCAATTCTTGATTTTACTTGAGATCCTGACTTTTGTGACTGAAAATATTATTATTAAAATAGAAAATGGGAACATATGGTAGTGTTACAATTGCTGTAGTGGTCTCATTGCAGGCTTCTAGAAGTGAAAAACTAAGCTCGATATTTTAATTATAAAAGACTTCAGGCTAAAATTTTAACAGTAGTCTTTTACTTTTTTACTCAATAGTCAAGCAGTGCGCCACAGGCTCGGCCCCAAGCCAAAAAGTTTTAATGTTTGGTCTACTTACATTATCGTCTTGTGATTGAGAAACAATTTTTAATTTTGCTTCTGTATTTGCTAATAAATACATGCTTATATTGTAATTCCCATCCCACTGAAACTTTAAACATGTTAAAGATAGATCTGCATCTTACGGAAAAAAAGTTTCAGCAGGGTAACAGACATGGATGCACTGCTTCATATGAGAATTTCTTATAATCTACAAAGTACAGAGCTGAGTACAGCACAGATTGAGCTATACGGCAATGCCAATAAGTGAATCGTTTTCAAACTGATACTCCTTAAATATTTGCTCACCACTAATTTAGAACAGTGGCTGAATTCTATGTGAGGAGTAAGTGGCAAAGGAGTACTGATGGTGGAAACTGCTCTCTCATCCTGCACAATTTAACCATGGTCCCACATTTGCACATCCCATTCTTCAAAGCTCTACCAGTGGCTCCTCAAGTATTTCTTCCAACAACATACAATGTGCTCTCGACAGGAGCTCCGTGATATAGATTTTTCTCCATCTTAGTATGTTCCCAATGTGACCGTGGCACAAAATTAATATTTTAAGCCCCTTATAAATTGGTCCATAGAGGCACCTGGCCAAATCTTTTGTCTCTAAATTAGGCTGGGGCAGTAAAACAAAGTTCAGAGACCATGTGCTTTAGAATCAGATACTTTGATCAAAAAGCAAGTTCTGCCACACAACAGCTGATTGATCTTACGTAGCCTTATATTGACACTTGTGGAGAAATCCTTAGTAAGTTTTTAATGGAGAGAAGACTCAGCTTGAAAACTGATGGCAACGAATAAACAGAGAAACACCTTGTCTTTGTACAGGAAATTAAGTATGTCTAAATTAATGGAGGGACAAACAAAGTGGAGGAAGAGGAGTTACAAAAAAAAAAAAAAATTGCCAGCCATTAAACAGTCTGATAATAAATCACTTCAAGAAATGTTTAGTTTTGGTGTAAATGTAATTTTTAATGTTCTACTTTCTCAAGCTCAGAAAGGGGAACAGTATGCTAAAGGATGGAGAAAGGAAGAGAACATAACATAATAGAATAAGCAAAAGGTGTTTTTGATTAACCAAGGTTATGGGAAAAGAAGGTCACTGATGAA
>NW_007729484.1:88941-105318 GCF_000696425.1 Galeopterus variegatus
TATGAGAATTTCTTATAATCTACAAAGTACAGAGCTGAGTACAGCACAGATTGAGCTATACAGCAATGCCAATAAGTGAATCGTTTTCAAACTGATACTCCTTAAATATTTGCTCACCACTAATTTAGAAGAGTGGCTGAATTCTATGTGAGGAGTAAGTGGCAAAGGACTACTGATGGTGGAAACTGCTCTCTTGTCCTGCACAATTTAACCATGGTCCCACATTTGCACATCCCTTTCTTCAAAGCTCTACCAGTGGCTCCTCAAGTATTTCTTCCAACAACATACAATGTGCTCTCGACAGGAGCTCCGTGATATAGATTTTTCTCCATCTTAGTATGTTCCCAATGTGACCGTGGCACAAAATTAATATTTTAAGCCCCTTATAAATTGGTCCATAGAGGCACCTGGCCAAATCTTTTGTCTCTAAATTAGACTGGGGCAGTAAAACAAAGTTCAGAGACCATGTGCTTTAGAATCAGATACTTTGATCAAAAAGCAAGTTCTTCCACACAACAGCTGATTGATCTTACGTAGCCTTATATTGACACTTGTGGAGAAATCCTTAGTAAGTTTTTAATGGAGAGAAGACTCAGCTTGAAAACTGATGGCAATGAATAAACAGAGGTATGAAACACCTTGTCTTTGTACAGGAAATTAAGTATGTCTAAATTAATGGAGGGACAAACAAAGTGGAGGAAGAGGAGTTACAAAAAAAAAAAAAAAAAAATTTGCCAGCCATTAAACAGTCTGATAATAAATCACTTCAAGAAATGTTTAGTTTTGGTGTAAATGTAATTTTTAAAGTTCTACTTTCTCAAGCTCAGAAAGGGGAACAGTATGCTAAAGGATGGAGAAAGGAAGAGAGCATAACATAACAGAATAAGCAAAAGGTGTTTTTGATTAACCAAGGTTATGGGAAAAGAAGGTCACTGATGAAGTAAAACCTAGACTAAAACTGGTCAAATATTAGGTAAATTATATTTAGTGCACACAGCAATAGCATTTAATCTGATGCCATCATTTTCCCTAAATAGCTAGACAAATGGTTCCCAAGCCCAGATTTAATTGAGTCATGGTCAAAATAATCAATATTTTTATCAATTTGGTCAAAATGAATCCTGTTACCTTTTTCCCAAATTCCCTGAATGTTTTAGTTTCCCTACCTAAGTGAAAATAATTCAGTTTTGGACCCATGGAACCCACGACGCAGTTGAACATGGACCTGAAGCTCAGGAGAGGCTGGGGGACCCATGGGCATATAGTATGCAAAACAGTGGCCAGGTAAAAAGTGAATTGGCCAAGGTGTCAGACATGTACAAATGCTGGGTCTCTGGAAATGTTCCTTCTTGCAGACAGATTTTGACTGATGGTAAATAAAGTCATGGATCATTTGATGAAGAGGAAAGCCTTGGAAAGGATTGCCAAAGGTGAATATTTTTTAGAGGATGCACTGAGGAAGAGGTCATAAACGAAACAGAAGGAGATATTGAGAGATACACTAAAGTATTTCAAGAAAACATTTAACTTGATGAATAGCATTAATCTTGATTAAACAAGTAATGTTACAGAAGTTTTAAATATTAAAATACTAAATATTTGTAATACCACCACATAGAGTTAAATCATTATTAATAGTTTGGGTATCTGTAATCTTTTTTATTCAAGAAACAGGTACTGGGGTTACTTCAATGAACGAAACTTACATGATCAAGTATAATTCCAGAACAATAATCAAACAAGGGAAACTCAGCATGTACTTTGCAGGAAATTAAGAAGGATAATATATATGGTCTGCATGGATTGTTCTTTTGAAGCCTGAAGAGGTCTGCACTGAGCCAAGATATGAATGTGAAGAAGTCAGTCATACAAAGGGGTAAGAGTTCCAGGCAAAGGGGGAGCAGTTAATGCAGAGTTAAGTTTTGTTGAAATCTAGCAATGGGGAAAGGCCTATGTGACAGGAGTGTGTATAGATACATATTTATGTACTCCATAATGGATAAGTTAAATAATTCTGCGTATCTTGATATTATCAAATAGAGTGGGAAAAGATGTGGGGCCTTGGGCAAGTTAATTAACTTAAAAACACATTTAGAGTTATAAAATGCTCCTTCATGTAAAGAGTCAATGAGATGGTGTATGTAAAATGCAGTGATTGGTACTTAGCATTCCATAAATCTTAGCTATTATAATCCCCTACAACCCCCATAATTTCTCTTCTTAATATAAATCCCTTAAACCACTTTCAAGGTGGGATAGCATTGTAGTATGCTTGTATCTTTGTTCTTAATTTTTATGCTTCCAGTGATTGGTACTTAGCATTCCATAAATCTTAGCTATTATAATCCCCTACAACCCCCATAATTTCTCTTCTTAATATAAATCCCACAAACCACTTTCAAGGTGGGATAGCATTGTAGTATGCTTGTATCTTTGTTCTTAATTTTTATGCTTCGTTACTATTGTTCAAAAGACAAATTTGCCTGCATGTACGTATGTATTTAAGCGTGAATAAACAGTCTGAAATCACATCCTCCACCCTTGATTCTCATCCTCCTTACCCTGCTCTAATGTTTTTCCCTGTTGTACTTGTAACTATTTAATATGTCCTGTGCATTTACTTGTGTCTGTCATTGTCTTTCTCCCTCTGCTAGAATGTAAGTTTCAAAAGGGCTGAGATTAATGTTTAATCCACTGATGTATCCCAAGTTGCTAGAACAGGGCCTGATATTGATTATTGGACAGAAAATATTTGTTGAATGTTAATTAAACAATAAATGATAAAAGACTTAAAAAAGACTCAACATTCAAGAACAAACAATTCAATTAGAAAACGGGCAAAAGACATAAACAGATATTTCTCTGCAGAGGATATACAGATGGAAAATAAACATATGAAAAGATCTCTAACAAAATTAAATTCCCAATGAGGTATCATTACACACCTATCACAATGGCTAAAATAAAAAACAGTAATGACTATTTGATTCTTGCCAAGAAGAATACGGAGAAACTAGATCACTCATCCATTGCTGAGGAGAATTTAAAATGTTAATGTCACTCTGGAAAACATGTTGGCAGTATCTAAAACACTAAATATGCAGCTATATTATGACCCAACAATTGCACTTCTGGGCATTTACCACAGAGAAATGGAAACTTACATTCACACAAAAACCGATACACAAATGTTTAGAGAAGCTTAATTCATAATAGCTAAATACTGGTAATAACCCAGATATTCTCCAGCAAACAGTGAATGGTTAGACAAACTATGGAGCATTCAAATCATTGAATACTACTGAATAATAAGAATGAATGAATTGCTAACACACGCAACAGGTGATTATACTAAGGATATTCTCCAGCAAACAGTGAATGGTTAGACAAACTATGGAGCATTCAAATCATTGAATACCACTGAATAATAAGAACGAATGAATTGCTAACACACGCAATGAATTGCTAACACACGCAACAGGTGATTATACTAAGCTGGGGGAAAAAAGCCTATCCCAAAAGGTACATGCAGTATGATTCCATTTGTACAGTGTTCTTCATATGATTGAATTATAGTAATCAAGAACAGAGTAGTGATAGCCAGAGGTTAAGGAGAGGGTAAAAGTAAGTGTAGATATGAAAGTGCAACATGAGAGGTCTTTGTGATGATGGAAATATTCTGTGTCATGATTATATTGACGTTAATATCCTGGTTATGATATAGTACTATAGATATTACTATTGGGGGAACTGGGTAAATGGATCAGGCAATTTCTCTGTTATTTCTCTCAATTTCATGTGAATCTACAATTATATCAAGAAAGTTTAATTTAAGAAATGGACGTGCAATGGAGAATATTATTTTAAAGGTAATATTCATGGAGCACCCTCATGGGAAAGGCAATATTCTAAGTGCATTAAATCAATTAACTCATTTGGTTCTCAAAACAATCCTATAAGGTGGATACAGCTTTTCCTTCTCTGGTGTAAATGGTGAGCTGAGTATCAAGCAACTTGCCTATGGTCACAGAGCATCATGTGATGGAACGAGCTTTGTGTCATTTAATTTCAAAGATGAAAAAGTGGACAGAAAATAGAATGAATTCATCATCTGGTTTCAATAGTTATCAATTCATAACCAGTCTTATTTTATCTAGATCCCTGCACTCTCCTGGTCTTCTGGTTTATTTTGAGGCAAATTCCCCGTATCATATACTTTAACTTTGAGTATTTCAAAATCTAGCTCTATGAGATAATGACCCTTTTTGAAAACATAACCTTAAAAACTTGACCACACTTATAAAAATACACAATAATTTCTTAGTATTATCTAATATCCTGAACAGATGCTCTAACCCTAGCTATATGAGTCCAGAATGATTTCTTAACCAATAGGTTTCCTCTGATAGAAGTACAGATCTAAGATCTTACAGCCACCAGAGCAAGGGGAAAAAAAATGAATATTGGGTTTTAGAATGGAATATCATGACAAAGTATTATCTTACACAAAATACAGGTTAATTTATGTCATTTGATTGTTAAGATAGGGTATAATGATGAAGTTGTACCCAATTCTGCTCTGATCCTTGATTTCTTACGCTGCTTCTTCAGCAATTATTTTTCCCTAGTTATATTCAGATAGTTTCATTTAATAATTATTTCACTCTCCAAGTGATCTCTTTCAGGTCTCTTTGTTGTCTGCCTTTTGAGGTTTCATGTTCTCTCTAGTTATTGATCTTGAAGTACATCACTCCAGTATTTCATTTTTCTCTCAGATTTAGATCACTGAAAGGACTCCTTATCTTTATATGCTTAATAAAATAGTTAAGTGTCTGGTGTACTTGTGCAAGGTAAAAGATTGCATTTTGAAAATTCATGTCCTCCAAATTTTGGTTTATATCCAAATATGTACATTCAGAAATAGCACCATATTTTGAAAGACTAACAATGAAAAATAGAAAAATTCCACACCTGCATATGTTTTAACACATGATCTATTATTAGGAAAGTAAAAAACACAAGTGTTTGTAGCTGCATTTCACAGTTAACAGAAACTGAGGCTCAGAGTGTCAAAGAAACTAACTTCCTAGGTGACAAAATCCATGAGTTCTGGGACTGAGTGTAGTGTTTTAAATAGTATTCTTAAAAAAAGAAATTGAACTGAAAAATAGTAACAGTAATAGGAAACATTAAAATACACTTCAAAAAAGAATAAAAATTGGTAGCTAAGATTTAGACATGATTTAATTGAGTGGTACTAAAAAGTCCAGAATACTTCATATAGTACAGTAATAATATCTAAGTTCTATTAAAGCCAACCACTTAGCTGCATTTAGAATGCCTTCTCTAGTTAGACTTTCTATAAAATAAAAATTTAAGTATCTACAAATCCTTGTCCAAAGGTGTGATTTGTATAACATGCATATACTTGAAAATCACTTCAAATCCTTTGCAACCTACAGATTTAGTAAAGGAGAGTAACGTGTATTTATGAAGTGAGAAAGGTAGCTGGTTATTGAATGATGTTCTAACTAGGCAAATAAATACCATCATGGGTTCAGCTATTTCAACTGAGATGTCTTTTTATAGAGAGCTCATGAAATGTAATCCTTTGCTAATTGCTTTGATTATGACTTATCTAACCTCTAACCCTCCATGACCTTTTATAAGACCATTTTCAATTTAATGAGCCAAACTAGAAAAGTTTACACTGTCCTTTTGATAAGGGTTTCTAGGATGTCCTTATGAATTAAAATATTTTTTGTTCAAACTATTCATACTAAATGAACTACTTCATACTAAATGAGGTTGAGGAGCAAACGCCTTATTTTAAACTTTGCCATCTATTTGCATAATTATGCCTTAAAACATATTTATGTCTCTGGGCATTTAAAAATTTCAAATACTAAGGTTTTTTTGTTCTCTATTAATTTTCTCTTGCATTTTACTGCTAATATTATAAAGCTTCAGTGCTCAACAAGTATTAGTTTAAATAATGTGCAGGAGTAACAGGTATAAAATCTACCCTCATGCTGGAAAGAAACAAACAAAACAGGATAAAATATATGAAAGAACAGAATTCAAGTCACTGGCATCAGGCAATGAAAGACAATGAATTCTGAGAAGTGGAAAACAAACAATCCTATGATTGCCCCAGCTTGCTACCTGGAAAAAGGTTTTAGGCTGTGGTGCAAGGAAGTGGAAGCCCCATGATTTTCCTGAGTTAAAGAGACAGATCTGGGAGTTCAGGGAAGACAGAGTTTGCTACCTGGAAAAAGGTTTTAGGCTGTGGTGCAAGGAAGTGGAAGCCCCATGATTTTCCTAAGTTGAAGAGACAGATCTGGGAGTTCAGGGAAGACAGAGCAGTGAGGTCACAGAACAGACTACCTGAGATGAGAGCTGTACAGAGAAAGAACACTACAAATATGTAGATGGTCCTTCTGGAGGATTCAGTTGAGAACTGACTAGCACAAATGTGTAAGAAAACTACCCTAGAATGGGAAATAAACCACCCAAAAGGATTAAGAGAACAGCGCCCAGAGTTCATGCAGGGCCAGGAATGATGTCTTTTTCCAACAATCAGTATGGAAAACTTCTAATTTAAGCGATATTAGTAAGAATACTGAGAAAGATCTTGCCTTCTTAGTATGGCAGCTGGGTATTAACTTGTATTACCTCTAGATTAAATGCAGCTCTGGTCCTGCCTAACAAAGCTTATAAACAAGACCTGAAAGGATCACACTAATTTCAAGGAGCTTAATTACATCCCAGAACAAGGCTCAAAAATATTTTTATGAATACAAACAAGATTAAATTCACTATGTCTGGTATCCAATCAAAGATGTAAGAAATGCAAAAAAGCAGAAAAGTGCTAACTGTAATAAGGAGATAATCAATCAATGAAATGTAGGACAACTATGAGTGGTCAACAGTATTTATATTGGAATCTCAGAGGAAGTTGGGACAAAACATATTTGAAGGAATAACAGCTAAAAGTTTTCCAAATTAGAAGAAAATTATGAACTCAGATTCAAGAAGCTCAACAAGGCCAAAGCACAAAAACGTGGGGGTGGGGGACCTAGATCAAGACACATCATAATTGAATTGCTTAAAATCTTAATAAAAAGCAAATCTTAAATCTGAAAAGGAGATGGGAAAAAAGAGAAATTACTTAACAAGGAAATAAAGATAAGGATGATAGAAGACTTCTTGTCAGAAGCCATGCAAGCTAGAAGACAGTGAAGCAACATCTTCAAAGTGTTGGATTTGAAGAAAAAACCCACAAAATTGCCAACTTAAAATTCTTTACAAGTAAAAATGCATTTCAAAAATGAAGATAAAATAAAGACTTTTTTAGACATGTGAAAGCTAAAAGAATTCATCACCAACAGATCTCCACGGCAAGAAATGCTAAAGAAAGTGTTTTCAAACAGACAGAAAGTGATATAGATCGAAACCTGGATCTACAGACAATTTTACCAAATTTCAGTGAACGTTGCCCCTTCCGTCTCAGTCCTTCTTGTCCAAATTGGGGTTCCCTATTAAATTTACTAAACCGTATTGACTGTTTCAAGAATGTGTCATAGTGTACCCAAGACTATCATTCTCTCTATAATTTAATTGTTGCTATACCCATCATGCTAACATAAATCCTAGTCCCTGACAGAAATCTAACCTCTCAGGTTGTTCATCACCGTCTAAACGCTTTTCTCAACTTATTTGTTAAACTTCTAACCAGCTCCAATCTCCTAGGGTGTATAGTTCTTTGAACTCTTTATTTGTCATGAGCCAACTCATCTATATCTTTAATTACTTTCCTGAATCATCCCTTTACCTCTTATTCTAACTAAATTTGGCTCTTTTCTAAGGAGACTGACTCGCTCAGAGTACTTATATAGTGGAGGTTGCTTTTTCTCTTACCCATATATTCCTGGGCTAGTGATAAGTTATGTACCCCCCTTGCTCATATCTTGTTAAAAGATATACTCTTGGGCCGAGCCCGTGGCACACTCGGGAGAGTGTGGCGCTGGGAGTGCAGCAGCGCTCCCGCCGCGGGTTCGGATCCTATATAGGGATGACCGGTGCACTCACAGCGCTCACTGGCTGAGCGCGGTGCGGCCGGTCTCAAAAAGGACAAAAAAAAAAAAAAAGATATACTCTTATCTTACTCTTACCTTCCAAAACACTAGCACCATATAAGCTTGTGATACTAACTTGTACTGTTTGCTAACCATAATGGTAACTTTCATGTAGCACTTTCCAAGAGCTCACTCTCAGTGGCTGACAGTTTTAGTATCTGCTCGATTCTCTTTTTCTTGAACCTCACTGCTCCCAGAGCTTAGAGAGGATGATCCATCAAAACACTTAATCTCCCATTACTTCCAATTATCTTTATAACCACACAGCTCTTCCACTTATTCATGGAATATTATACTGCAGTGAAAATAAATGAATACCATTAATCAGTAAAAAGTAAATAACAGTAACTCAGGAAATAACTAGGATTTCACACTGGAAATTTCTCAAATATTGCTATTCTTAATAGCTCAAATTTATTTAATCTGTAGGGAATATTCCTTGGTCTTGTTTAGACTCTGAGTGTCAGACATGGACTGAAACTTTGAAGTAGTTATTATAAGATTATTATTTTCTTCTTATTCCCAATTTCCTCATACTTATGGTATAAAAATTTCCAACTAACAAAAACTAATACAATTTTGTAAAGTTAAGAAGTGTATAATTGTAATACCTATAAAAACATAAGCACTCTCTACAATACTTGAAATAAAATGCCAAATTAATAAGTCCTGTATCTAATAATGCTTCTTGGTAATTCTATTTACTTACATCTAATGTGAAAACTAACTCAGGATTCACATTTCAAGTATTTTCTCTTTGTGCACGTGTGTATGTGTGTATGTGTATAAAATATTATGTTAATGAGAGCTATAACCATGGGCGTCTCCCTCTTGTATCTATTTTCATACTTACATGAAAAACAAATACCTGTGTTTTACACTTGAATCTGAAGATATGCATTATATATATATATATAAATTATAAAAAACTATTATATTTTATTTTAGATTTTCCTGCAATTTTTGTTATTTGGGGCTTTTTGTAATTTCTATGCCTTTTTTCTCATTAGTCTGCTGCACCACTCAGCCATTGGCCATTATCATCTTGACATCCCCATTTCTTGAACAGTGATGTCAGGCTCACATTCTTAAGTGTTCAACAAATATGCATTGTACAATAAGTAAACAACAATAGAAATAAATCTTTTTAGTAAAAAGGACAATCGAGAACTTATTTTTGACAATCAGGAAACACTTATTTTGATTAAAAAAAAAAACTAAGTCACACTTTCAAAGTTCTTAGTGATTAGATCATCCAAAATTTAAGACCGAAGATACTTTAGAAGTTGAAATATAACTGCATTAAATGTACAAGAGTAACAAAACTGAGATTTAAATTAGGATTGTAAGACAGTTATCTGAGAAGGAAGGTTTAAGGCAATGCAAGACGTTGTCCCGGCAATCAAGAAAATTACAGTTAGCTTAGTAAGCTATGACAGGTCACGTGCAGGTGAACCATGGCATGATGAAAGAGCTAACTAACAATATAAGACAACTTCATGAGCAACATACAAATCAGTAAATGATTGAACAACATGACCCCAAACTCAAGCAAGGTTCAGTTCGAGATAACACAGTGGCCAGGTCAAGTTGTGTTCTTCCTCCTCAGATGCTGTGGCAGCCGTGGAGGCACATTGTTCATACCTCCCTTCAAGAGAAACTGCTGGGAGGAGTATAGCGTGGCTACAGCTTTCAGCTGCCACATCTGTACCTTTGGAATTTACTGCAGGGTTCATGCTAAGGCCATGCTCTCCCTGGCCATTTTTATAGGACAATAGTTGAGCAGGGAGTGGGATACCAGAACCAGGTCCTTTCTACCTTTAATAGGCAATCTGTGCTCTGGAAGTCCCCATCAGCCTGGCTGAGACTTTCTCAGAGCTGTGCTGTAGTCTGAGACTTTTCCTTCCCCATCTCCTTTCTTTATTCTCGCCCCTCACAGGTTAATAAATCTCTTGTACTTTTAGTCCTGCCTTGATGACTGCTTCTCACAAGACCTGAATAGATACAGATGCCTTTAAAATTCCAGGAACTTATAAGAAAGTATGCAAATATTTATTAGAAAGAAATTGAGAGGGATCAACTCTCCAATCAGAGATATTAAAAATAAAAACAAAAAACTTCTAGAAGACAGAGAGGAGATGGAAGCACAGTATATGTAATTAAGGAAGTAGAACTGAGGTTGCCATAGCCTAGAGTGTGGAAGGAACCATAGGAAAGAAGAATTTGATCTGACCTCAGGATTCCCACAGAGAGCAGGAGTCACATATAAGGCTGGAAACAGAGATAAACAAGTTCTTCTATGGAATTATTAATCCTTACCTTTACCCCGTGTTCAAAACATCAACCAGCCAGGCATCACCTCTTCAATTAAATACATACCCATATCACAGCACTGTCCAGTATTTGTCATTATAGTGAATATTAGGTTGAGCTATATTAAATTGCTATTTTTATAGACCAAAAAAGTAAAATATTAGCAACTTCTTTTGGTTCAACAAAATAATAGTCTCATAATCACAATAATGTATGATGCATTAAAGTATCAACTTTTAGAAGTAGCATTTAGTTATAATTGAGGATAACATACGTGATTATGTGAATAATAACCTATATGTTTACATAACAATATAACTTTAATTAACCTTGATCATATTAAAATAAAAGCACAAATGTCAAAATTTCAGAGTTGGCAGTTCAGGGGTGCCAGAAGAATGGATAAGGACTTAATCTATTTTTTGATACACAGCTTAAGAAGGAAGAAATAAAAGTGGGGCTATGTTATTTATAGATGTAAAGATAATAAACAGTGTAATTAAAAAATGGTGACATACCTATGGGGAGGGGAGGAGTGGATATAAGCAAAATAGTCATGTACATAGCAGGAAATCAAAATATCTAAAATTGATAATCTAGAAAAAGAAATATAAGAATATTACTTTGGTTGTCGTTTCCCTAGTGGAGTAGTAATAGGAGGAGAAATTGGTTGGAGGTTAAGGACTACTTGCTTTTTCTTTTGCACAGGAAATATTTGCTTTGCACAGTAACAAGAGCCTGTAAAATGAGCATATACAAGTAAGCCCAAACCGTGCAAAGCAATTTTAATAATCAGTGGGAAAAATTAACATCCTTCCATGATTTTTCAAAATCTTTTCAAGATATTAAAATATTCTTTCTGTTATAAATGTACACAAAAGTTAAAAAATAGTAAGACTGATATTTATTTGGTACGCTGTAATTTAAAACCTTAGAAATGTTGAAAATTAGAGTGTTTTCATTTCCTCGCAAAAAAGTCATTAGGAGTTGTTTGAATAATGCTGACCTTATTCTCATCAAATATCTTTGGGAATTCTTTATAAATATCTTGAAGGACAAGGACTATAGCAGTTTTACTTATTGATGTATAGCACCTAGCACAGCTACGTACAACATAGAATCCCAGTAAATAGCGTTTGAATCAATAAATGAATAGAAAAAAAACTAAATTCTGTGGTTTCAGAAGGAAAGTTATCTGTTGGCCTGTATCTTCTTGGAGACACTATAATACAGTGGTTAAGAGTATGACTCTTAAAGATAAATTAGAAGAATGAAAATAAAATTCTGATGAAAATCCCAGCTCTGCCATTTACTAACTGCGTAACCCTGGGTAAGTCATTTAACTACACTGTGCCTCAATTTTCTCATCTATAAAAAGGGAATAATGATAGCATTGGATACCTATTGGATAGAATGTTACACTTATTAAATGAATTAAAGTACACAAAATGTGACAATGCCAAAATAGTAACCACTGTACAGGTGGTAGTAATTATATTGGAGGAGATTAGATTTTTGTAGCAGATTGCTATCAATAGAGTTGCTAATTATTTCCAGGGGCAAAATGGCTACAGAGAAATGACAAAGATATTAAAGAAAATCAAGTTGGTGATTCTGGAATTTTATTTTTTATTTTTTAATTTTTTGGTTCAATGAAAACTAGAGATATTTTTTGAACATGGTTATATTACAAATGCCTTTCTGAAATCAGAATCTTACATTGAATTTAACTAATATTTTTGTATCTTTTAAAAATATTTTTATGAGACAGGTGTAAGGTATTTCTTATTTTGGTAATAAGAGATTATTTCCAGAGATTCCTACTGAATAAAACTGAATTGGAAAGTAGCAATGTGTGTGTTTTCCTTTTTCTTTTTCTTTTTTTTTTTTTTTTCTAAAGAGAAAGAAACAAACGTCAAGCTTCAGTTTTAATTAAGCTATTAACTAAAATGTTATATAGAAAAGCCAAGGAAAAAAGTTCAATTTTGTAATTTAATTTTAATTGAATGAAATAACTTAGTGAAGACTAGCTGCTATTTCATGAGTCTTTTCATAGGACAGAGAATGGAATTTGACAGCAGAGACAGGGGTAACATTGAATCTAATTCTATTTAATTAGCAGTGTCCAACCTTTCTCCAAAGAAAAGCAATACTCTTATTAAATAATACCAAAAGTGCAATGGATTTTAGCCCAAAGTAATGAAGATGTGACCTCTACAAATAAACATTTCCCAAGAGCAGATTCTGCGTGCATCCAGAAGGGTATACTCAAAATTAAAAAAAAAAAAAAAGGTACTACATCACTTGCAGTTACTCCAGAATGAGAGAAGCAGCATAGATCCTGCCTCCACATAAAGAGAGAGGAGATATACATCTATACATCCTTAAACAGATTCAACAGATTTTAACGTTGAACCATGCTATAGCCATAACCAGCTATCTGTTTATTATCTGTATTTTTAGGAAAAATTTCTACTGAAATACAACTCATAGATTATAAACGTGTGCAGATCACAGGATTTTCACAAAGTTAACACTCTTAAAATAGTCAGTGCCAAGATCAAGAAAGAGAACAACGTTGTTCTGCCCAGTCGCTATTGCTCCCTTAGAAATGGCACCAGGATTCTAACTTCTAGCACCATTGGTTATTTTTGCTTATTTTTGAATTTTACGTAAATAGAATCATACAGTATGTACTCTTTTGGGTTTGCCTTTTTGCCCAATATTTTGTGAATGAGATTCCTTCGCATTGTTGCATACAGTCAAAATGACTTGTTGTCACATTCTATTATATTTAGATATCACAATATATTCATTCATTTTAATACTGAGTAACATTTCGTTACTACCAGTTTTGAAAGCTCTTAAGAATAGTGCTGCTATGAACATTCCTGTGTGAATCTTTTTGTAAACAAATGCATGGGTTTCTGTTGGATACATACTTAGCGGTGGAACTGCTGGCTCTGCGTCTGTCCAGCTTTCTTTGAAACTTCCAGAGTTTTCATATGCAATTAAAACAACATACATTTCTACTAGCAGTGAACATGGGTTTCAGTTGTTCACATTCCTGTCAACACTTAGAATGAATGTTTCATTCTAGCCACTCTGCTGGGTGTGTAAATGTATTGCACTGTAATTTTAATTTACATTGTTCTGATGACTGAGAAAGTTAAGCAGTTTTTCATATTTACTGGCCTTATGGATATTCTTTTTTGAGAAGTGCCTGTTCTAAGCCTTTTAATCATTTGTATGAGGTTATCTTCCTTTTTATTGATTTGCAGAAGCGGTTCATATATTTTGGATATTTGCCTTGTCAGGTATATGTATTCCAACTATTTTCTCTCACTCTTTGGCTTGACTTTCCACTGCCTTCATGGTGTTTTCTGATGAGAGAAAGTTCTTAATTTTAATGTAACACAGTTTATCAAATTTTATTTTACTTTAGAGTCAATAATCTTGTCTACTCTTGAAAAAAAAGTCTTTGTAAACTCAAGGTTACAAATATGATCTCCTTTGTTTCTTACTAGAAGCTTTATCATTTGCCTTTTTATATTGATATCTGTATACCTAAAATTAATTTTTGTATAGTCAGAAAATGCCACCTTAATGTATGCCACTTTGGCCTACTGATAATTTTGAGCTGAAGGCACTTGAGAAAGACCGGCTTCAGGAAGGGCTCTCTGATCTTCTCCTTTCTACTAAAAGCAGGTCATGAAATTTCCCATGAGAAAGGTGATCATTCCAAACCAGGAGGAGAAGAACATTCTTACGGCCAGAAAATGGGAGTCAATATCAAAATGGATCTGTACAAACAAGCCTACTAAAATAATCCTTATCTACTATTAGTTTACTCCACATGTTTGCCAGTCACTGTCCCACAGTTTACTGCCCTTAGCCCAAACCCCTTTGTTTTGTCACATCCCCACAATTTATCATTCTTTGTTTAAAAAGGTACATAAGCTTTCAGCCCTAACAGCTTCTTTGGGTCTTCGTTTTCCTTTTGAAGACACCCATGTGCACATAAAAACATTAAGTAAACCTTGTATGCTTTTCTCCTGTTACTCTGTCTTCTTAGGCCCATTCACAAAACCTAAGAAGAAGAAATTTCTTCCTCTCCCACAAAACACATAGTATTCAGAACTGAATATCTGCTCTACTGAAACCTGCTCTGCCTTCAGTCTTCCCATTCTCAGTTAGTGGAAATTTCATGTTCTATTTGTTCAGGCCAAAAACCCTTTTTTTCTTTCTTCACTACCATTTTCAATCATATCTTACAACCAATTTGTTGAGAAATCTAATGGCTCTATCCTCAAAATAAACCCAGAACATGTCTGCATCTCACTACACACACTGCTCTCCCAACTGAGTCACCAATATCTCTAGCCTGGAATAATGCAGCAACACCCTCTAGGTGGTCTCCCTGACTGTACCTTTGTGTCTACAATCTAATCGCCACTCAGCAGCCAGAACAATCTTTAAAACATGAGTCAGGTCATGTCACTCTGTTTCTTAAGATCCCCAAATGTTTATTTACAGCTAAAAACCAAAGCACTGACCTGTTTGATTTCATCTCCTATTGCCTTTTTTTTTTTTTTTTTTTGCTCAATCCACTCCTGGAAAAATGTGTTTGTGAAATGAAGAGGAAGGCAGTGTTAAAGTACAATATTATAATTGTAGCGTACCTGATTTCATATATAAAAACTCACAGAATCTTGTTTTCTTTTTTTCCCATTAGCATTTATACTGGGATGGCTTTGAATAGGCAAACATTTCCATAATATATTGCCTTTTTTTCCATTCTGCCAATTAATTGCATCATCATAACTTGAGTAATTTGAGGGTCAATTTCAGACTCCTAGGAATTAGAAACTCAAAGTTGAAGACTGTAAAGTATTTAAAGTCTATGTAATTTAGGGTTCTGATGACAGCCTATTATANAGTATGAGAGAGGGGAGGTAAACACTTTTTTTTCATATGGAAAGCCCACAGTAATCTTAGCAAATTCTAGTAAATTCTCTGATTTCCAGGACAGAGTCTCACCCTTAAGAAAAATCTGCTGAGACCAGAAACTAAATAGAGTAGGAAAGGAATTTGGGGAGTAAAAGAGAAAGAAGTTTTAGATTATTAGTGACCTGTTAGTCGTCCTGAGGAAATCAATCTCAGAAAGTATCTTAAAAGAAAAATACAAGGTATAAATTGGAAAAAACTATCTCACAGTGGCAAGACCTATAGATGTAGGAACCACAGCACTAGAGCCAAGAAGCTTTCTTGACCAAGGCTTAGTTCCCAAGAGATATGACTATGAAGAGTTACTATTGATTGATTGATTGACTGATTGACTGAGGTACAAAGATTTAACATGAGATCTCTTAACAAAATTTTAAGTGTACAAACAGAATTGTTATCTATAGACACAATGTTGTACAGCAGATTTCTAGAATTTACTCATTTTGTATAAGTGAAACTTTACACCCTTTGAGTAGCAACTCCTCACATTCCCTACCCCCAGCCCCTCGCAACAGCCATTCTATTCTCTGCTTCTATAAGTTTAACTATTTTAGATACCAGAGGTTATTGAGACCTTCATAATAACAGAAGAGGACACTATAAAGGTAGAAAAGTTTTATTTTCTGGCCCATTCCCCCTAACTCCCCAGGAACCTGCTCCTATTAGTCCAGGAAACACGTTCTTATTTATACATACAAAATGAGAAAAAGAAAGAAAAAGGTCTACAATCGAGCACCAAAAGAGGCTTAAGAATAAATCTCAAAATGAACTAAACACTCTTTCAGTTGAAAACACACAGAGAATAAGGCAACAAAGTATATAGAAACAAACCAAATATTTCAAAATAAGCTAAAAGAAAAGGAATGATTGAAGCTTTGCAAGAACAACATAAATCAGACATAAAAAGGTAGGCATGTCA
>NW_007729484.1:105427-107734 GCF_000696425.1 Galeopterus variegatus
AAGGAATGATTGAAGCTTTGCAAGAACAACATAAATCAGACATAAAAAGGTAGGCATGTCAATTAAACTTTCTTCATCTAAGTAATGAAAATAACAATTAAAACTATATTACGGGATTATTGCAAAATAAATAATGCATCATCAATTTCTCCTTTTTTCTCTTAACCAGACCATTCTCATCACAATATAAACAGGCAATAATTTCTCCTATGTATATATATTAAAATAAAAAAAAAATATTCCATCTCTGCCACCAGTAAGGCCCCATTCCTTTGCTTCCCTTTGTTGTAAAACTCTGAGGTTAGTCTACAGTCTCCAATTCCTTTGCTCCTCTCTCAAACTTATGCAAAACAGGCTTTAAACTTCACCACTCTTCCAAAAATGCTCTTATAAGAGTCAGCAATGCAATTCACATTGCTAATTCCAATGTACAATTCTTAGACTCCATTTTGGTCTATCACAGCATTTGACAAAACCAATCATTTCCTCCTACCTCCATTGGCTTCAGTACACCACACTCCCTTGAATTTCTCCTTAAATCTTCACTCCTCAGTCTCTTTTACTGGTTTGTCCTCTTCCCCCCCATCCTCTTAATATTGAAACACCTCAGGACTTTGTTCTTTCTATTCTGTGTCTACACACTTTCCTTTGGTAATCTCCTAGAGTTTCATGACTTGAGATGCTATCAGTTTGCCAAAAACTCCCATGTTTTTATCTGCCGTTTATAGCTACAGATCTAGCTCCCAAACTTCCAACTCATATAACCAAATGCCCACTCACATCTGCACTGGAATATCCAGTAGATATTTCAAATTGAAGAGGTTCAGAAAATGCCACCTTAATGTATGCCACTTTGGCCTACTGATAATTTTGAGCTGAAGGCACTTGAGAAAGACCGGCTTCAGGAAGGGCTCTCTGATCTTCTCCTTTCTACTAAAAGCAGGTCATGAAA
This sequence comes from Galeopterus variegatus, assembly GCF_000696425.1. Taxonomy (NCBI): domain Eukaryota; kingdom Metazoa; phylum Chordata; class Mammalia; order Dermoptera; family Cynocephalidae; genus Galeopterus; species Galeopterus variegatus. The sequence continues at coordinate 106,380 of NW_007729484.1, forward strand.
TTTCCCATGAGAAAGGTGATCATTCCAAACCAGGAGGAGAAGAACATTCTTACGGCCAGAAAATGGGAGTCAATATCAAAATGGATCTGTACAAACAAGCCTACTAAAATAATCCTTATCTACTATTAGTTTACTCCACATGTTTGCCAGTCACTGTCCCACAGTTTACTGCCCTTAGCCCAAACCCCTTTGTTTTGTCACATCCCCACAATTTATCATTCTTTGTTTAAAAAGGTACATAAGCTTTCAGCCCTAACAGCTTCTTTGGGTCTTCGTTTTCCTTTTGAAGACACCCATGTGCACATAAAAACATTAAGTAAACCTTGTATGCTTTTCTCCTGTTACTCTGTCTTCTTAGGCCCATTCACAAAACCTAAGAAGAAGAAATTTCTTCCTCTCCCACAAAACACATAGTATTCAGAACTGAATATCTGCTCTACTGAAACCTGCTCTGCCTTCAATCTTCCCATTCTCAGTTAGTGGAAATTTCATGTTCCATTTGTTCAGGCCAAAAACCCTTTTTTTCTTTCTTCACTTCCATTTTTCAATCATATCTTACAACCAATTTGTTGAGAAATCTAATGGCTCTATCCTCAAAATAAATCCAGAACATGTCTGCATCTCACTACATGCACTGCTCTCCCAACTGAGTCACCAATATCTCTAGCCTGGAATAATGCAGCAACACCCTCTAGGTGGTCTCCCTGACTGTACCTTTGTGTCTACAATCTAATCTCAACTCAGCAGCCAGAACCATCTTTTTAAAACATGAGTCAGGTCATGTCACTCTGTTTCTTAAGATCCCTAATGGCTCTCCACTTTATTTACAGCTAAACACCAAAGCACTGACCTGTTTGATTTCATCTCCTATTCCTTTTTTTTTTTTTTTTTTCTCAATCCACTCCTGGAAAAAATGTGTTTGTGAAATGAAGAGGAAGGCAGTGTTAAAGTACAATATTATAATTATAGAGTGCTTGATTTCATATATAAAAACTCACAGAATCTTGTTTTCTTTTCTTTTTATCCCATTAGCATTTATACTAGGATGACTTTGAATAGGTAAACATTTCCATAATATATTGCCTTTTTTTATTTCCATTCTGCCAATTAATTGCATCATCATAACGAGTAATTTGGGGGTCAATTTCAGACTCCTAGGAATTAGAAACTCAAAATTGAAGACTGTAAAGTATTTAAAGTCTATGTAATTTAGGGTTCTGATGACAGCCTATTATAGGTATCAGAAGGACAAAGCATTGATATGATAGAATGAGAAAACTATTTAGACAAAGGGCTTACACTATCATTTTATCCTTTTTCCTGCCTAATATTTCTAATATTGGAATATTAGGAAT
>NW_007729484.1:107810-109395 GCF_000696425.1 Galeopterus variegatus
TTGAAGACTGTAAAGTATTTAAAGTCTATGTAATTTAGGGTTCTGATGACAGCCTATTATAGGTATCAGAAGGACAAAGCATTGATATGATAGAATGAGAAAACTATTTAGACAAAGGGCTTACACTATCATTTTATCCTTTTTCCTGCCTAATATTTCTAATATTGGAATATTAGGAATATTATCCCAATATTGCCTTCTCTTCCTCCTATACTTAGTGAAGTAGGATAGGAGTTGGAGACTTTGGAAGTTCTACTGATGATATAGTTATGAAAACGCTTTTCTCCAAGTCAGGTTTAACACATAATGTGAGATACCTCCCTTGGCATTTTGAATGCTCTGTGCCTATAAAAATCTACCAAAATTCTTCCTCCCAAACATTGTTTAAAAATTTCTATTACCCAGGACCCTAAGCATTATGCCCAACATACACAACAGGGTCTTAAAAAGTATCCCCAAATTATCTTCACAGGACAAAGGGAACTAGCCAGATGACAGAAGATAATTAGCGATGGCATGTAAGACAGGAGAGACAGAAAGGCATCCTCAACTAGGTAATGTTTTCCCAGTACGTTGTGCAAGCACCCTTCCTACCTGCACTTAATACTTAAGTTTTCAGCCTAGAAAAAGCACCAGCAACAAACTGCATTACCAAGGCTGAGATTTGTTTTATGCCCCTTTCTTGACCTGTTTCTGGCCTAGTTAACCTCTAGCTACGCATCTTTCCAATTTTCCTCCATTGCTTCTTCTGTTTTAATGCCCAAGATCTGGAGTAGCAGGTAAAATTAAAGCAGACATTTAAAATTTCTATCTTCTGTCTTAACAGAGATAATTAGGCTTTCCTTTACTCCTTTTCCTCAGCTGGAATGAAATCAAATATCTCAAAAAGCAAGCTCCAAGCTTCTTGATTTTCAAAAATGGAAAGAGAAGCACTGGAAGTTAATTTCCTTAAAACTCACTGTATTCTATTTATCGTAGAAAGTCTTAATGTACCCCAGCATTACACATGTCCCAGTCTGAAAACCAGTTAGAGAGAAATTACAAATATTATTTGAACATATAATTCCCTTATTCAGGGCAAGTTTTAAATTGTTGATATTGCGTATTGCCTCTTTTTTAACCTATCAAATATATTTTCTATATTTTTAAAAGCCATTTACTAACATAACGTTAAAAACGCCATCATTTCATTAGCATTAACAATTCAAATAATAGTAGTTCACCCTTATAGCACTAAATGTGCTCAAAGACTGCTCTAAGTGCTAAGTTTATGTCTTTTTTAATAGTCTTTATAATCGCCCATTTTTCTAATCTCTAATTATCTGCATAGTTGTCTTCTTTCTCTTCTTCTTCCCTTCTTTGCCTTTAAATTTCCTCCTACTCTTCTTTCTTGTCTTTCTTCTTTGATTAAACTTTTGCCTTTAAGTTAGAGGCATTCCTCCATATTCTGCTTTATACAAAGTAAAGAATCCTTTGAACAAAGCAGACTACTCTGCTTAAGAAGTGCACAATATCCAATTTATTCGACTTTTTAAAAATTTATTAAATCAATTATTAAGTGCTCTCTAACTTTAAAATTTAGAAT
>NW_007729484.1:109703-115618 GCF_000696425.1 Galeopterus variegatus
CAAATAATAGTAGTTCACCCTTATAGCACTAAATGTGCTCAAAGACTGCTCTAAGTGCTAAGTTTATGTCTTTTTTAATAGTCTTTATAATCGCCCATTTTTCTAATCTCTAATTATCTGCATAGTTGTCTTCTTTCTCTTCTTCTTCCCTTCTTTGCCTTTAAATTTCCTCCTACTCTTCTTTCTTGTCTTTCTTCTTTGATTAAACTTTTGCCTTCAAGTTAGAGGCATTCCTCCATATTCTGCTTTATACAAAGTAAAGAATCCTTTGAACAAAGCAGACTACTCTGCTTAAGAAGTGCACAATATCCAATTTATTCGACTTTTTAAAAATTTATTAAATCAATTATTAAGTGCTCTCTAACTTTAAAATTTAGAATACTATTCTTTACATTTCTAAAAGTTTTGAGGTCATCACAGTGTGCAAGAGTAAAAGAAAACCAAGATCTTACTAATAATTATATCTTTTATCAACAGAATTATTTTCATACTTAATTTTAAACAATTCCCTAATAATTCTACTCAATTTTATCTTAAAATTGCCATCATTAATTATAGGGTTTTAAAAATCTGAAATATTTTTACCCATACCCACTACTCTTTCACTGAATATTGTAATTGAGTTTTGGGGATATAATTCATATTGCTGATTTAAATATTATTTAGTAACAATACAATCTCCTAAGAAATTATAAGGAAAATTAAAGTTTTCTATATGATCTATTTAATCACCCTTAACAGGTTAATGCCTTTTCTCATATCTTCAAATGTTATTTATTTTGTACAATAATAAGCACTGTACAAATGTCATTTCAATTGGTATAGGCATTTTAAGATCTACTACATCCATTGTCATATTGCTCTCCTGTTTCAATTATTGGTTTGCTTGTTCCATACCTTATTATTATTTTACTTTTAGTTTTTTCTACATAGGTCATAGGTAGCTTGTTTGATATTTTATACTTATTTTGAAGGCAGATAAAGTTGAAAATTACAAAATAATTTTTGTACACTCTTACTTTCTCCTTTAATGTCACTTTCCCACATTTTGTAAATGTAATCTGGGATCACAGAGTAAGATTTCCCATCATAAAAAAGTCTCAAGTATTTTTATTTGTTTAAATTTTATTACCATACTTACAATATTTTATATAACTTTTATTTGTTTAACTGAAGATCAGTGTTGACCCATATTTTTACTTTTGTAGGAAAAAATAGTTTTCCAAGCAAGGGGATGAAAGCAGTGTGTTTTATGGATCCTCAGATATTTGAGATTACCCTTCCATCACATTTCTGTAGGAACGCTTTGATTATATATTTGAGTCTATCCCTGGAATTTCTGTAGAAGAATCATTCATTTAATTTGAGTGCTCTGAATTTCCCAAGAAAGCTCTAAAATCAACATTTTTGATTCTGTATGTCTTCTTTTCCCTTTGGTTAGATATGGTGGAATAATTTTCTTTATGCTTTAAACTCTGTTATCAGACTATGTCTATATAAGAGTTTAAATTTTTACTTTGCCAATTGACACTAATTAATTTAAAAATTTTAAATTTTTTATCTCATGAAAGTTTTCTTCATTCATATCTTTCAGTATTGCGTCTCTTAATTTTGTTGTGATTTCTACTTCAGAAACATCAGTTTTCACAGTAGTCATTTAGTTCATTTTCCTTTTCTCAATCTATTATATTTTCTCCTATTATTTTTACATTTTTTTTTGTTCTTTCTTCTATATAATGGGAGGCTGTGATATCACTTAATTTTGATTGGATCATTTCTACAGTCCTCAAAGGTGGAATTAAATCTTTATTGAATTTCTGGATCTCTTTATTGAATTTCTTTTGGTTGTCATTGCTAATGTCAGATAAATTCAGCATAATTTTAAGTTGTTTGTTCTTTCTTTAAGCCTATAAAAGTCATTTTCAGTTGAATTTGAAGAAAGCAGGATAAAAATTTATTTTCTAAAATTTCTTATATTGTCTGAAACACACAGAAGCATGAAAATTTCTTTACATCTTCTGGATAATGCTTGATTCCTATGTCCAACAGAAATATTTTTTAAAGTCTCATTTTTGTGTATTTTTTTATTCATATTTGAAAAATATTAGATATATTTAAATCCAGCAAGTTTCCATAGAATACATGCTTCCTTACCTAATCCTTTCATCTTTCTTTTTCCATCTCCCTCACTCTCCTTCCCTTCCTTTCTCTCTCTCCCCTAGAGCACTGCAACCAGACCTAGAATCCAATTCTAACTTAGTCACCTGCTAGTTTTAGTTTCCTGTTTTCTATCTATATGATGCAGATACTACTACTTCCTATCATATAGTGTTAATGTGACATTGACAATAGAATGTAAGCAGCCAGGACATTGCCCTGAGACATAGCACGTGCCCTTAATATATTTTAAATAATTAAATCATAAGGGAATATAAATTAATACTATTATAGTAATAATAGTATTATAAATATGAATTAATACTATTAAGAATTATTATTAAGATTAAATTGTATGACAATATTAATAATGTTATCACTGAAATATAGCTCTGCTATACTATGGGTGTTAATCTTCAAACAGACGCATAAAGAAATATTAATAATGTTATCACTGAAATATAGCTCTGCTATACTATGGGTGTTAATCTTCAAACATTAATGGATAATATGGTAAAAGGCAGAGGTAGCCAACCCTGGTTGCTTCAGAGATGATTTATATCAGTGGTGTGAAGCTTAATTCTAGATGTCAACTTGGTTAGATGAAGGACTGCTGAGAACCCTGGTAAATCTATCTTTTCAGGTGTGTCCATGAGGGTATTTCCAGCAGGGATTCGTATGAGAGTCTGAGTGGCCTCGGTGTGAAAGACCCACCTTCAGTGTGGGTGGGAACCATCCAATCCACTGGGGGTCCAGAGAGAACAAAAGACAGAGGAAAAAGGTGAAGCTCTCTCTTGATCTGCTGGAGCTGGAATACACTCTTCTCTTCTGTCCGTGGACATCAGAGCTCGAGACTCTTCAGCTTTTGGGTTCCAGAACTTACACCAAGGACACCATCAGCTTCCCTGGTTTTGAGGCCTTTGGACTTGGACTGAGCCACCCTACCAGCATCTAGTTTATAGAGGCCTATTGTGGGACTTTTTTTCATAGCCACGTGAGCTAATTCCCCTAATAAATCCCTCTCATATAATTATAACATATCCTATTGATTCTGTCTCTCTGGAGAACCCTGACTAATACAAGTGGGAATTTGGAGTGGCGAGTTCATTTTTATGGTCAGTGACACTCTCCTGTCTCAGCCAATAAGGTTAAATAAAATGTTATTCTTGCCTTTTTAGGGGTAGGACTTACTGCTCTGCATAAGCCAGAATATTAGTTTTGTATCCAGTCACATCAGTGATCCAGCTAATGAATGTTTGCACCACACTTTGACATTTGGTCTTTTCTTTTCACTAGTTTCCAGTGCTTTGGCCTCTTTTTTGTCCTTCTATTTAACTACATGGGTTTTTAATGTGCAGACCTTTTGGGTATTACTAATCTACTGTCATGTTAATAAGAAAATTACATTCTGAATTTTAATCATGTTTCTCTTCTTCAAGGATAATATAGTTGTCTCTGCAACAAAGGCAAAATTTAGGGGTATGGAAAACTATAATTTTAATCTAGTTGGTCAATATGTGTTAAGATACTGGATGCTTAACTCCCACAAATAGTGACATTTAATATAAAGTACTCATTTTATATACAACATTTTACACATTTTATAGGTTTGAAAATATTTCTCTATGGCATTCAGTATTGACAGCAAATATATGGCAACATACTTAAAATTTAAAGGAAAAATGCCTTTGGAATTTGTTTTATGAAATACCTGCAATAGGCGATGCCACCTTATTTGACAGCATACTCAAATTATAGTTTATGGATTGAGCTTTCCTCATAATGAAGTAATGCTACAATTTTCCATAGTATTATCATTCGAGATGGCTTTTTACACAATTTAATAAAAGTTTTCTGTTGAGTTTTATTACTTACAGTTAAAATCTTATGCATTTGTCATCACTGCAATTTTCATTTCATTAAATTAAATATCCACATTAAAATAATTTATATTATAACTAAATACCTCAAGAAGAAAAGGACAATGGGATATGATAGAAGATGTCTCCTCCTTTCACCTCTTCCTCTTAGTGAATCTCAATGGTAATTATTCAGAAAGGAATTTAAGATAAATTATTGCAAGACTATTCATTGAATCTTTTTTTTAAAGATAATTAGCAGAAACTCTGTCATCTTTACGAGAGGTTTGCTTGGGCATTGTGAATCCAAGATGATAATGACATCCAAATGAAATATTTACTTTTGTAGGATATAAAAGATTAAAGGTGATATAACCAAGTTTAATTGACTGGCTCTTGTCACAAAATATTGAGTAAATTATGGTGTTATTTCTGAAACAGAACTTTGTATAAGAAGAGTTGAGAAGACTAATGTGTGCACTAGGAGAGAATCGTAAGCACACTCAAAAATTAGATTCTATTTCTACTTCTCATAGGAAGAGTAATCATTAAGTAAAATGTAATACTTTGGTTCAAGACTTCTGTCTCCACCCATGAGAATATAAGATCTACAAAAAATAAGCATGGTTTTAAAGTTAAAAACCCTTTCATCTTAAATCTGAATCAGAAATAACAGTATGAACTTATGACTAATTTCTTATGAGAAATAATAAACAGTAGTTTCTGGCTTTGTCTGCTGAAAGGCTCAGGCTCACCAATGTAGCTCCCCTAGCCCCTGGAGTATGGGGTCTGAATATCATTTTCAACAAAAGGAACCAGGGATCCCTGGAGAAATAGGTCTCTCTAGACTTAGGGAAAGAATTCTACAAGATAAGCCTGAAAAATCTTATTCCACCAGAAAGCATGGAAGTTGTCTAAGACCTCTAGAATCTTATTTAAAGGTCCCAGAAGCCAACTTCAAACAATTTGTCCAGCAAAAAGAGCAAGAGCTGCAATGGATTTAGATACATCGAATATGTTAATATTCTTGAATTTATAAAGATAGTGAGAGAAAACAAAAACTTTAGATTTGGTTTACATTTGGTTCTATCTTAGGGAATCAATTCATTATTCTGCAAACCGAGGAGTATAAGGTAAGAATCAAGCATCTCAGAAAAGAAGTATCTTTCCTGAACAAACTTCTTTTCATGTAAAAAAAAAAAAAAAGATAAGGAAAGTTGTACTTTATAAAGGAATTCCGTAGAATATGAAAGAAAAAAAGAATCAAAACATGGCCATTTTAGGCCAACAGTCATATGAAAAAATGCTCAACATCACTCAGCATCCGGGAAATGCAAATCAAAACCACACTGAGATACCATCTCACCCCAGTTAGGATGGCTAAAATCCAAAAGATGCTGAAAGATAAATGCTGGCATGGTTGCGGAGAAAAAGGAACTCTCATACATTGTTGGTGGGAATGCAAAATGGTGCAACCCCTATGGAAAATGGTTTGGAGGTTCCTCAAACAGTTGCAGATAGATCTACCATATGACCCAGCTATCCCACTGCTGGGAATATATCCAAAGGAATGGAAATCATCAAGTCGAAGGTATACCTGTTCCCCAATGTTCATTGCAGCACTCTTCACAATAGCCAAGAGCTGGAATCAACCCAAATGTCCATCATCGGATGAGTGGATACGGAAAATGTGGTATATCTACACAATGGAATACTACTCAGCTATAAAAACAAATGAAATACTGCCATTTGCAACAACATGGATGGACCTTGAAAGAATAATATTAAGTGAAACGAGTCAGGCAGAGAAAAAGAAATACCACATGTTCTCACTTATTGGTGGGAGCTAAAAAAAAATAAAAACAAAAAACAAATCAATTCACTCACATACACACACAC
>NW_007729484.1:116527-137171 GCF_000696425.1 Galeopterus variegatus
ATGTTCTCTCACTTTGGGGAGAGAAAAAAAACAAACACACAAACACAAAAAAAAACAAAAACACCCCCACACACACACACACACACACACACACACTCTCACACACACACAAAAAAACAAACAAACAACAACAACAACAACAACAAAAAAAACCAGGGGGGGGGGAGAGGAAGATATAACAACCACAACTTTTTTTTTTTGAAGTTCTTACAACAAGAAAACGGAGGGGACACACCTGGGTGGGAGGGGGGAGAGGGAGGAGGGAGGGAGGTTTCGGTGATGGGACACAATAACTAACTACATTGTATATTGACAAAATTAAAAAAAAAAAAAACATGGCCATTTTATAACCACTAATGAATTAATGCATTGTACACAGTGATCCTCAATGGGTGCTAAAACCAAGAAGTAAAAGCCAATGTGCAACTTGATAATGAATGGATCAGGCTAACAGCACCTTAATTTATTAATAAATATTAACACTGCTAAAAAACAATATGTCTCCTAATACAACACAATGGGAAATGCATAACACCATTTATAAATTAGATTTGCAAAAAAAAAGCTGGGGGCAGGGAGACAGGCACATTTGATTCTTTTGTTCATTACTGTAGCCCTCACATCTAGAATAACATCTGACACATAGTAGGCACTGAATAAGTATTTATTGAGTGAATGAATGATTGATTGAATGTAGACAAAGGACATTGTTGAAAATATAAACATAAAATTATTTACTTTCTGTCACTGATGACTTTATCCAAGTCAGAACATCCTACATCAAACAAATAAAAAACTTTAGAATAAACCTGTAAATAGAAGTCCTAAATAGGGTTTTTGTAATTGTTAACCTCTTGTGTACTTTTGTTTGGTCTTTAGATCTAGTCTTAATTCTCTCAGTGAAATAGCTAGGGCTTAAATTCTTTACTTGCAATTTTTATCATTAACACTGTTTAACATATTGCAGTATTACAGATATATTTTATTTACATTTTCCATCTCCCCATCAGGGAATCTCATATTGATGTCCTTGGAGAAACCTAATTGCCCCCAAAACACTCCATCTTTCAGTGTTTTGTTGAATTTGAATTAAGATTCCCTATAGTAAATTGTAAAGTTGTTCAAAATTGACTCCAGGCATCGTAAGAACCCTAAAGCTTCCAAGGGACATGGTAAAATCTAAAAACTCAATATCTCCTGAAGGAAAACCACATGTCAGACATATTATTCTGTTATTGTGGTTTTTGTTCTAACCCAATTTGAAATCAAAAAGTATCACATCCCAAACTGCTGCTGTTATTTTTTCCTAATATTAATTCTAGGAACAATCCAAGCAAAATTAAAATGACTAATATAATTAAAATAGTATAATATTTTCCACATTTAATTTATGATACATATTGTATTATATGGTTCTAGCTCACATTTGCATATGGCAATCATCTTTGATTCTGTTGCAGAACACTGACAGCTAAAATAATTTTAGAAGTAAAATGATTAAATTTCATAGTACTATGGTGTAGACTTATTTTCCATTTTCATGATTCATGTTTATTATCACATTGGTTTGATGATAATACAATGTTTATATTTGCAAAGACTAAAGTCAACAGTTCAATTGTTTATGAACAACCAGGTGGTTTTCAGCCTTTTTGTTGGCCCAAAAACTTTTTAAAAATTATGACAATTTGAAATGTTTAAGTGAAAGAATACAAAAATATATTTAGTCCTAACCTGATATAGGTCTTACAGGTCATATTACTATACACTGCATTATGTGCAAGGAGAGTGTAAAGCTAAAAGAAGACAAATTTGTTTCCTTTGATGATAAATTATACATGCAAGAACCAAGAAGCATACTGAGGAATGTCTGCCTCTACAGTCCTTCCATTATATGTCACGCTCCCCAATCCTCATCCCTACTCTCAGTCTGTCACACATCTTCCTATTCTAGTGAAGCCTTCCCTGACCACGCACCCAAGTCTTGTTCCTCCTGTCCCAGTATTCTCTATCGCAATACCCTGTTTATTTCATTCATAGCACTTTTCACTATTTGTAGTTTTAAAACAATTTCTTATTTATTTTCTGTCTCCTCCACTAGACTAAAAAGGGCCATTGTCACTCAGTACCTCGCATATGGCCATTCAAATAATTTCTGAATTAATAAAAGCCCAACATCTCTGCTATATTTCGCATATTCTTTTAAATGTAAGGACCATGAAAATTATGTAAATGATTCCATTTCTTTCTAAGTATCAAATATTAGAAAGCTTATAGAACCCGTTTCTTGGTTTTTTTTGTTGTTGTTTTTTTCTTATGGCCAGGTCCATGCCTGGCATGTAGATTTTCAAAAATGATTTAATAAATTACTGTAAATAAATAGATAGATAGCTGAAAAGAGACTGACTAGGGCATGCTAACAAGATGCAATCTCAGTAACTCAAGATAAATCTCTAAAAACTACTGCTGTGATGGTGTGTACAAGTCTTGATGGTTTTCAAATTCATTGCGCTTAGGTAATTCAGTAAGGTAGATAAACTGCATTGACTCTACCTTATATATCAACAGCACTTCCTTTTTCTTCTATTTTGCACTTAGACAAATAGATCTCAAGTATGTTTCTGAGTGGGTCCACTTTGAGTATGTAGTAAACTTCCATGGGGAGAGAAACCAAAATGAAGTCTATGGCATTTCTCATTAGGCCCGTTGCCTGATTTCCATTAGGCCTCTTGCCTCTGTCTCATTAGGCCCACTGCCTGACTTTCCTGAGTCTCACTGCGTAAGCTTCATTAGGCCTGTTGCCTGACTTTTATTAGGTACATTACCTGATTCTTATTAGGCCTGATGCCTGAGTTCGTTTGGAACTTCGGCACATGGGGACAGGGCTTATTGTCATGGCCAGTCTACTGGTTGTTGACCATTTTTCTCCAAATCCGTGATAACCAGAACTCATAAGTTCCTCATTTTTGATAAGAGGCTCAGGTGAATAGCGATTTTCACAACAAAAGCATTTCTGAAACCTAGGCTTCTTCTCCCCCTCATCCATTATAATTCATTAGCTTTTTTCTTTTCTTTTGGTTTGAAGTTGGTGTAATGCTACCTTTTTCAAATCAGTACATGCCACATGAAACACCTTTGTAGCAGAATGAATAAATAAAAAAGAATGCCATTAATTCAAATTCATTTGAATTGGAACAAAAATAATTTAAATGATGTCATTAGGTTAATTATATATTTTATTTTCTATTACATTTATTTATTATACACTGAGAAATCAGTAACCTTTATCACAATTTCTCTATTGTAATTACAAAAGAAAATATAGTTTAGTGTTATTCATTTATTAACATGAAAACTGGATTGATACAGTTAAGCCATTTCAATCCAAACTCAATGTATTTATAAATATAGTAATATTACACATATAAACTTTTGTTTTTCTTGAGACTTCACTCTACATCATTTACATATATAGCAGCTAGCAATGAAATGCTTTTTCATTTTATACAAGGCAACTCTTTATATATCTTTAGATTGTTTTGAGTATAATTTAGCATATTTAAACATTAAAAATTCCTATTCTCTCTGCAATATGGAATACAACATATAGTTTATGCAAGCGACATGCTCTGTATATTAGCCAATAAAGTTGATGCACTTTTTATCATAGTAGTACAAATAGTTTCCATAAATAATAAATTTGTTATTAACTTTTAATTGCCACTAATGTTATAACTTACATAAATAATATTGGCACATTTAGAAAATGTTTTACATTCAAAACCACATTTTCAAATTGTTTGAAGTTACTGACTATGTAATAAAATTAAATAATGATATTCAAAAATTGAAAGTTGTTCACTAGGACATTTGGAAAATATTGTCATTAATTCTTCAAAGAAACATTAACATTTGCTTAATGAACATTTGCTCAATCTCTGAGATTCTACTTTTCATGAAATCTCATATGCTCAAAGAATAAAATGTTTTTATTTAAGTAAATAGAAATTACAGACAGTTTGTGTTGATAAGTCAGAAATAATACATTGCCATAGTTTTTTGTTTAGGATGAACAATTAGCCCTGAATTCCTGGTTAATGCACATTTGAGTCATCTTCTGTTTTAGTCCAGGAAACAGAGTGAGATACCAGTTTCTAATTTCCAAATGTTATTTTCAAATATTTTAGGCAGTCTGCTCACAAGATGGAGGGAGCATATTCAATATTGGATAGGATGTTCACCTGATCAGATCTGGAAGCTCAATTCCTGTTCAAAGACCAATATCTTATACACTTACTGCTAAATCTGTCCTAGACCTTGGGAGCTTTGATCTTGAATTTGTCACTTTATTTATCACGTGCATATAGGAAGCTGACAGCCAATAATATTCTCTCTTGACAGTAATGTTTACATGAACTGTTCATTAACATTTGGCCCAGGAATTATGACAGACACATTGGTTTGAAAGACATATTTTGACAAAATGTTTTGTTGGGGAGATTCATGCATCAGCAGTGTCCACATGTGCTGATTTATTCCTTGTCAAAACATTAGCTTGCCAACACGTAGTCATAGGCTTCTCTAGATTAAGCCATATTTAATCACTCTAGAAAAATAAGCACTCCTCCTAAAATTCTTCCAGGAAGAAAATGACAAAAATGGGTTAATCACCTACTGACATTCACTTTGACACCCACATTCAACTGCATATTGTACACTTCACGGTCATGTTGATTTAAAGACAGTCTGGAATAATTAGACCACTGTATTCATTTATAAAGAGATTAAAGGGGCCAAACTACATTCCTTAAGAACACCTTCCTCCTAAATATGCAAGTATGATTAACCTCACTTTCTTTCAGAAAATCTCTGAAATACATTAAGAATGTATTGGTGTTTCTGTTTTATTTGGTCTATTTCTATAGTACGGCAGAAAATAAAATTTACTTTTGTAAAATGTAGCCCTTGACTCCAAAATAATTTGAGATATGGAAAAAATTCCAAAAATCAATATTAAAAAGGAAAGTGCTTCTCAAATGCTACAGTTTAACTCTAATAGTGAAGTGCTTGTTAACATCAAGCCCCATTGTTACTAGGAAGACTTCTCTTTTACTTAATTTAGTCATTCATTTTCAAAACATTGGTCAACACCATATTTTGGAAACCTGCTGACCAAGTCAGAAAATTCTTCGTGCCAGCTGGCTATCAAAATCAAAGATCAAACCAATTGATTGAAATGCCAGCTAGCAGAGTTCAGATAATGTGGACACAAGGTGGCCCATCGACTCCACCAGCACCTCTTTAGTTCTAAATGCATTGAAGGGAACGTTATTCATAGTTAATCTAAAGCAGCTGAGTGCATAGATCATTTCACAAGGGCTTTTCACCTGTTTCTGACTCTTAGGAAATGTTTTCAGGTTGTAAACATTAAGATATACAATATTTTAAAAAATAAGAGGAGAAAAAAGAAAAGAAAACCCACAATTCATATACCTCTTTAGACTTACAGAGGTCGGAGATGAACTGCATTAAAAAAAGCATTTCTCTTCGCTTTGCTCAACATATGGAAGTGCAACTTCAACCTTAAAGCAAGACTATGCCCACATGGATTTGCAAATGGAATGATTGTTCATAGTTGTTGTTGCTGGAAAACTTTGAAGCATTGTGTGAAGCAAGTAATTCTATTATTATTTTTATAAGTATTAAAATGTATTGAATAAATCAACTATAGAATAAGTTACTCTATGTCCCCAACCCCTTCCCCAAAGTCTGAATTTCCATTTTTTGGAACATACACAGGCTCTTATCTTTCATATTTCATTATCTGCCTATCAGCCCTTCCTACTTCCTGCTAATGCACTGGTGACTCCACCTCTCATCGAATCATGCCTGCAGCCTTTTCCCCACTTCTGCATCTTTGTCTTTGTCATTTCGAACCACAAAACCAGATGGTATTTCCTATTTACATCACTCAACTATACTTATATCCTTCAGCACATTACTGACACCTCTAGCCAATGCCAGTTTGTAAAGAAAAATATATCCAGATTCTCTGTCTTAAAAGTCTGCAAAAACTAAGATATACTTTGGGGGGAAAAGAAAGCAAGTAAAACCACAACCCATCGCTTTTGTTACTTACTACAATCTTTTTTCTCTCCTTCTATAAGATTTAAATAAGCTTGCCATTGGTATATTCCATTACTCAAAATCTTTATTCTTTCTATAAATATTTCTTTTCTTGTTCTTTAGCATCTATTGCTATCTTCTGAGGGAACAGGTGCTTTCTTGGTTTAACCCAATAGTGAATTAAAAATTTCCCTTTTGATGTTTCATGCTTTCATGATTATCTCTTTGCTCTTTAAATTCCTTTGCTTATACATTCTCAACTCTATTGCTAGGGCAATTGCTAGAATCCTACAGACATAGCCTATCATATTGTTGGGTTAGGCCCACAGACCCTTCAAACCCACTGTACAGAGTGGGTCACAGACCCCTCACATGCCAGGTGGGTCACCAGACCCCTCACACAGAGGTCCATGAGCTAGGTAATTGGGAAGGGTCCCAGGAGCCATTGGCAGACAACATGAGCTCAGTCCTCAGCTTCCTCAGCAGCAGCAGCAGTAGTGGCCTCTTGGAGCATCCCGGGGACCCCAGCAGCAACAGCCTCCAGCAGCAGGAGTGGCTTCCCTGTGCCCATCCCACTCCCCAGGGGCATCCCGGGGTAGAGCAGGGACCCCTGTGGATTGGAGCCACTCGTCCTTTATACTTAAGTCTGATAGCCCAGGACACCTGGGTGCGAGTCAGACAACCCAGGAACACCTGGTGCACATGTACAACTACATTAGACAATAACCAAGGTACAACTGGGTGCACGTGCATATTTACATCAAATGCTCAGCAAGATTCTGAACCCCCAAGGGACCCTGACTATTTATCTTCACTTTCCCTACATCAACAATCTATTAATGATCTTACATCATTTTGTGGATAGCAGTCAGCATCTGATTCACACTGACCCTCTCTAACTTTCTAAGTAATTCCCAAATTCCTTTTTCAATTTTGACCAAAGCTATTTGAAAATGTTGACAAAAGTTTTGGTATAGACACAATATTCATTCAACAACAACCCAAAATTCAACAAGTATTTATTGTCCACTGTGCCAGGCTTTATGATCAATGCTGAGCAAATGATAAGTAACCTATAAGATGGTGTCTTTGCAGGGAAGGAGCCCATGCTTTTCAAGTAAAAACAAGACACCAGCAGTCGGCACTCTTGAGAATACTAAATATGTTATATATGTATTTCCATGTTCAAAAGTAATATTTATTGATAACCATCAGTTATTCAATAAGGTGAAATTATTTCTAGTGGTACAATGTACTGTGAAGAAATATGTTTTCTAAAATGTTGATTTAACAGGGATGAGTCACTGTCACATCCATGGGACATTCCTGCATATCATCCTCCAACAGAAACTTCAGGCTGTCAAACCCTAAGGGACTCTTGATTTATTAAATTCTGGAATACTAGATTTTCTTCAGGAATCCTGGATTAGACAGTTCGACCAGCTGAAACAGTTCATGTAAAAAACTAAGCTAAAGTTTGAGAAATTTGAACTTAGAACCTACCAAATGCTTTATAATTTCAGGAAATAATAGAATCTTCATGTAGCTTCATCCATAATGCATATATTGATTGTCCCACATTTCCTAATTCCATGTACAAGTTGTATCTTTTTTATGCCATTTTAACTGACTCAAATTCATCCCCCTTAGAACTAGTTACTATCATGTCCATACTATAAGCCACGTGTGTTTTAAACATGGCTATATAATGACTTGATTCATAACATTCAAGGCATTCAGAGAAAACTCTTCACTGTAGCAGGCTTAAGTTACAACTTTAATATAGTCTTTTGAGTATGTTTTTTTTTATTATTAAAAGAAAAAAATGCAAGAAAAATATGTCATTGAGATTGATTGTAATGGCCAGCTGTTATGATCTCAATGGAAGTATTAGAGCCCCTGCCTAAGGTGCACTGAAGAGTGCCAAGCCTCACAGCAGCTCAGCTCATCCTAAAAAGCACCATGGCCTGGAGTGAAAGCTGCAATTTAAAAATCTCCCAGAGACCCATTATTTGCAAATCATTGACACAACAAACTGTAACAACCCTGGTCCTCCTTGTCAATGCATGCTCGGGGAGCTTTTCATCCGCAAAACCTTGCATGCTCAATAACTTTTTGTACTAAAAATCCTTATGAAATTTCTGAAGAACATGAGCAACTGCGCATGAGCCAGAATCCACTTTAAATGTTAAAAAAGAACATGGTAACTGATTAGACTCATTAGTGGTATCGTATATGAGAAAGAATCCTCACAAGTCCAAAGTAAGTTTTCATGTTACCATATTGCTTAACATAAAGCCAACTGGTTATTCAATTTTCTAGCAATAAAAAGCACCTGAAACATCTCTGTTGGCACTTCCTCTTCTTTCTTCCTGCTAAGATCTTAAAAATAAACTAATGGCTTTCCCTCTAAACTTGAAGAGAGGAAAATATCACTCTGGAGTGTCAACCTTTCTGCCAAGTTTAACCACAGAGAGAATTTTCACAGCTGAGACATTAACTTTTAAAACAAAGGATTTATAGTGTAAACATAAAAGCTAGTTTAGCTGTTAGTAGCCACTGCAGGGATATTATTCCTCAAAGAGGGGCGTATTTAGGTTTGAGCCATTAATATTTTAATACATGATACTGGGTATTTACAGAAAAGCAATTTGGTTGAATCTTATTGTATCACTAGTGCTGATATTACTTCCAAATGTGGTATCATTGGAAAGGCTTTCCAAAACTTTGAAAATAGGAGAAATGTATCCTTTTGGGTGATAAGGGAGTAGAGCTATCATGAATGATGAATACAAACTTAGGGGCATAGACAGAAAATACATAGTATGTTAGATTGCTAGGGAATAAGGACACCGGAGTAGAGAAACCCCAAGATATGTAACAAAAATGACTAAAGCAAAATTCAACCTACAAAAAAAAGTGCCCCAGAATAGTGCAAGAAAGAGGTAATGACATGGATTCAACAAATATTTCTTGTACCTACTATGGGCCAGTATTCTTAATCATAGATGGTAACATATATTTCACCTAATGATTCTATTAGGTTTGAGTTATTATCCCTGTGTTAGCAATTAAGAACTGAAATTTTGAAACTATGAAAAAAATGATTTACTCACCATTATACCTATCACCATGTAGCCAAGTTGATTCCATATCGTCTCCTGACCTTAGTGCTTTTTTGAAACAAACCATTTCAATGTACATCTAACATTAACTTATGTGTTAGTCCAATACTTACAGCAGCAAATTATTATTTTATCATCTACATTATTGTTTTTATCTTTATCTTGCTAGCATATTTAGCTTTTTTAAAGATTTTTGTGCCTATTAACTCCTTTCAGCACCTAAACAAACCACACACAAGGTAGGACTTACTGTCTCCATTTTACAAAGAAATCCTAGTCCCAGGCAGACTAAATCATTCATTAAATACTGCATATAGAGTCAGGTTTCTTAGGTCTGGACACTTTTCTTTGGCACTTAAAAAGAGAAAGACACAAATTACACATCACATAACTATAGATAATATACATGAGACAGTGATTCTCACTGGGGTCTATCTTGCCTCCTGGGATACATTTGGCATGGTCTGGAGAAATTTTTGTTTGCTTTTTCTGGGGGGAGGGAGAATCCTACTGGCACCTAGAGGGTAGAGAACAGGGATTCTGCTAAACATCTTGCAATGCGTGGCATAGCTCCTCCTAAGAAAAATACATCTAGCCCAAAATTTCAAGTGCTAAGATTGTGAAATCTTGCTATAGATGATATGGATATAGTTAATAGAGTCATAGATGAGATAGATATAGATGTAGATACAGATATAGACAGATTTAGACCTAAATGACACATAGATCTTTGTCTAGGTGTTTGTTCTGGTTCCTCTGGACAGGTGGAATTAACCTTAATATAAGTTGATCTATTTTACTGGTCTTTTAGAAAAACCAGATTTCTATTTATTCTATTTCGTTAATTTCTGCTCGTATCTTTACTGTCTTCTATTTTTTCTTATGTTCATTCTGTTTTCTTTTACTGTTTTGATTGAACCCCAAAATATTTTGAATTATCGTTATTATCTTTACTAAATGCATTTAAGATTATGAAATTTCCTCTCCTGGCCAGCCAAAAAATAAAAAAATAAATTCCTTCTTATTTAAAAACATCCCATATTTTGATTCATTATCCTTTTGCTTTCTATGCCAAACAACGCAAAATTTCCATTTCCCATTTAAACTGATAGATTATATATGAGTGTTTTTAAGTTTCCAAATACAGCATTTTAAAAAACAGCTTTTTATTGTTTCTTGTTTAATTATATTTCCAGAATATGGTGTCTAGATGATGATGATTCTTTTAAAAGTGATTTTGTTAGTGGCTATATGCTACATTATTTTTCCCAAATGTTCTCTATAAAAATGATTCTTGAATGCAGGTTTCTATATGTGTGTGTGTATATATATATATGTATTATGTCATGTTTATTCATTTCTTAGTCAAATTTCTCATATCTTTATTTACATGTTTTACTTGATCTACTGTTTCTAATATTGTGTTCAAAAACACAATCAAAATTATGGATTTGCTGATTTCTCCTCGCAATTTTCTCCTTTTTTGATTTCTAGAATTCAGATACTGTGTTTAGGATTATTATAATTTTTAAGTATTTCTGCTGTGTGGTCCCTTTAACTGTTATGCACTGTCCTGCTACGGTTTGAATGTGGCGCCTCCAAAATTCAGGTGTTGCTAATATGGTAGTATTAAGAGGTGAGGCCTTTTAAGAAGTTCTCCTCCCTAGTTAATGGAATTAAGGCCCTTATAAAAAGAAGCTTCACAGAGCATTCAGCTAGCTTGCTCTTCAGCTCTTCTGTCATGTGAGGATGTGGCATTTTCCCTCTCCTAAGGGCACAGCCTCAGCAGACAACCCAAACTGCCAGCATCTGGATCTTGGACTTCTCAATCTCCAGAACTGTGAGAAATAAATTTGTTTTTTCGCTTCACAGAGCATTCAGCTAGCTTGCTCTTCAGCTCTTCTGTCATGTGAGGATGTGGCATTCTCCCTCTCCTAAGGGCACAGCCTCAGCAGACAACCCAAACTGCCAGCACCTGGATCTTGGACTTCTCAATCTCCAGAACTGTGAGAAATAAATTTGTTTTTTCTAAGTTATTCAGTCTTGATTATTCTGTTACAGCAGCACAAGAGAGACTAATACACCCTCTAATGGCTTTAAATAAAATTTTGTCTGTTAGGACAAATAATACTTAACATTGTCAGGACAGCTCTTTTTTTTTTCCCCCTAAGTGTTTGCGAAGTATTTTTCTTATTCCTTTATTTTTGCTCTTTTGGTAGGGTTTTTCTTTTTTATATAAATCTGCTATATAATTGTACAAACCCAGTATATAGCTGGATCCTTTTTCTAAATCTATCAGATACTTTTAGTCTTTTAATGAGTTTAATTCATTTACGTTATCAGTTGGATAATCAGATTTTTTTTTATAATTACTATTTTGTGCTTTCAGTTTACTAGTCTTTTTATTTCCTTCCCTCTCCTCCCCTTCTTTCTGTCCTTTCCTGTCTTCTGTTGGGGTTGGTAAGGTTTTCTTTATTACCCCCTCCTCTGTTTCCTTCTGCTGATTGGATACCTAACATTGTATTGCTGGTCTTTTTGTGAGTAACCTAAATTTTTAACATACTAAACATTTCTTACAAAATCTAAAATTGAAAATAGCACATATGCAGTCAATGGGCCAGCAGGTAGCTTGACTAAATTCCTGCTTGTCCTCAAGTTTTCCTTTTATCCTCCAGCTTCCTATGTTTCCCAGGGTCCTCTACAACTATAGTGAGGGGCCACATTCTAGCTCATAGCTTCAAGCTTCATTTTCTGGTCCCTAGTCAGGAATGGTGCTCTACTGGCTCCTAATACTTAAAACATGCCAAATTCCCAGTTCCCAGTAGAATTCTGGGCTTGAAAATATGGAGACATGAGGCTTTAGTTCTGACTTCTGTATTCCATTTCTACTTTTGTCAGGATTAAGGAGGGGGAAGGGGATACATCACAGCATGAATTCCTTGTGCTATCTCACCTAACCTTCCCATCTTTTAAAAAACTTATTTAATATACCTAAACAAGGTTAATATTGATCTTCCAGAAAAACTAGCTTAATATAGAACATGATGAGAGACCAAAGTTGAGGTCAAGATACAATAATATAACTTTTCGGGAATCAGTTGGATTCCCAAATAGTAACCAGGAAAGGGAGAGGAACACTTGAGAAGCCACTGCACAGCTGTAGAGTAGTGAGCGATTGCCTTTGGGAATGGGGAAGAAGTAGTAGTAATGGGGCATACAGTAACCCTTTAGTGAATGGAGAAATAAATTAACAGATCACTTAGAACCAAGAAGAGAATGAGTAGTGGACAGCAACAGATCATTTTCCTTTTAAAGTAATTTCATGTGTCACACTATTACCATGGTATATCCACTTTGAGAAAACAGCTGTTTTTTGAACTACAAGGGCCTATTAATCATTATGATACATTTCATTTTATATTATATGCTACTTTTAAATTCAAAATGACTCTTTGTAAGATAAAACTGCTTTTGGTTTACTACCACCACCACTACCACCACCAACAACAAAAGAGCACATATGCAAATATGAGGGCCCCAAATTAAAATAACTATTTTCTTTCAAATTTGCAGAAAGAAAGTGGGGTGAGAATTGGGAGGGAAGAAGCTTGAGAATTTTCCAGATGAAGAGGCTGGATCTTATCAATTTCACAGCCCAGGAAAGTTGTTCACGTTTGGGAGTTATATTTTATTATTGAGTTGAAACAGTGAGAAGGTAGATCACATTACAGAATATAGGATATATTAAAACTTTTTCCCATGCTTAAGATCATATTTTCCTCCCTAAAATTACAAATTGAATTTCATGTTCACAAAAGATGGTAAACTGATTGCCCAAGAGAAATCTGCTTTCTGTTTGTAGAGCGGGTATAATATGAACAGCTCTACTTGTACTCCCTCACATAGAAATGTTTTCCAGTGTTGTATTCTAGCACATTCGGGGGGTACAGTGAGCCCAAACAAAACATAATGATTAATCATTAGACACTGCTACCCATCCATGGCAGGATGTGCTCAGCATGAAAACAGTACAGTTGGTATAGCAAGAGTCAGTGACCTTTCTCCATAAATGGCCAGATAAGTAATTTCAACTTTCTGGGCCAAATGGTCTCTGTTGCAATTATTCTGTAATTGTAGCATGAAAGCAACCATAGATAATATGTAAACTTATAGGCAGGGTTGTGTCCAACAAAACTTTATTTACAAAATCAGGTGGCAGGCTGGATTTACTACACAGGCTGTATTCTGCTGACCCTTGTCTTATAGTTCCAATGGACCACAAAAATAAGACATGATGTGTCTTCAGGAAGGTAAATTTATCATTACACTATTCTACTGGCAATGTAGTTATATAACCTATAGAGGTTATACAGCTAACAAATGGTAAAACAGATATAAGAACCTGGTTTTTCTGCTTTCTAGTACAAATACCAGTACATGACCAAATCATGATATCCAATTGCTACCAATTTGAGAAAGATCCAGAAAGTAATAATTTTTAAACCACTCATATTATGTCCCTTGTGATCTTTAAAATATCATCTTCAACATTTTCTGTTTAAAACTTCTCCAGTAATGGAAAACTGGCAATTTTCTCATATATTTAACTGAGAAAAGAACCAATACAGATAATTTAGGTCTCATAGTGATTATATTGTCCTTAAATTTCATGTTTTGACAATCTACATACACCAAATGAACAGAATAATTGCCAACTTCATTTTGTGCTTACATCGTGTACTTTATACTTATCAATACAAAGGGATTGATACTCCACAGTATTTAAGAATTACACAGACTCATCTGTCAATAATAAACACATCATCACCAATTGCTGTGTCCAAATATTTGACCTGAAGGGATAAGCAAATATGAAAAATGCCAGCTTAACAACCTGAGCATTAAAGTCCCAGCAAAGTTAAGTATATCCAGCAGAAAACAGCAGCTTATTACCAGGTGGTACAACCCATAATGCTCATGCTCTCTTATAATTCTTTCCAAGGACCCAGACTGCAAAGAAATAATGCATTTTGTAAGGGTCTGAGATGTAATAGAATGAGATATAATTAAAAATTACATATACTGTGTTGTGAAACACAATTCTATTTTTTTCTGTAATATTTGCTATTATGCAATTAAAAAAACAAACAAGTGATCTATGGTTTGCCATCTGTTTCTTATTAGGCAAATGAGCTCAGGGAGTGAAAAGTCCTCATTACACACTGCCCACCCTTTTCCAGCATGGTCTCTTGCTATAAAAACATGTGGGAACTGTGCTCTTTCAAGGAAAAATAAAATGACCCAGAATAACTGGGGACAAAAACTTTAAACTTTGCTTTAATAGAAGTAACAGTAAAATTTTCCTTTTAATAGATTTATTTAGAAAATGTATTAATGGCTCCTTTTTCATTAGTTAACTGACAATCCTTCTCCATATAATTGTTGGGTTTCTACCTCAGTTAATCTCGCACCGATTTTCTTTTATTGTGATAATCGTACTTTGAAAAGAAATAGAGCATAAGCATAATTGTCTAGATAACTTAGGTCCCAACACGTTTTAAAGTTATACAAGCAAAACTATTTATAAATTACCTGGGTTCCCTAGATGATTGCCACAATACCTTTGAGAAATGCCATTCAACATAAACAGAACATGAGCTATTCATTTCCACAGACATCCACAGATGTCATATAAAGGACATGAAATAAAGTGTACACTGGCGAAATATGTTGAGAAATAAGATAATTATACAGCTGGTTAATAACCACTCAAATTTGTTGACATTCATAGACTGATGTTCCAGGTAACTTAGTTTGTGAGTCTATCTGTTCATCTTTTCAAATAACTGATAGAGCATGTGGTTTTCTAAATTATACAATTTTTATTAATCTGATATTTTTGGCTCAACAGTCAGGTCAATGCATAAGATGCAACATAACTGTTTATAATAAAGGAACTTGTATACAATGTGGGAAAATCACCAACTTTGAGAACTATATTTTGTGGTTAATCCTTTCAAACACGTAGATATACACATCTGTAAGCATTATTTTGTAGACACAGATATGGCTACAGCTATATGAATATAATATCTGAAACTGAGAGTGGTCCCTTAGAATCTGTTCTCCCCTTTTTAAGTATTAACAGTTTTTATCAGGATTCATTGCCACCTTGAATAAAGGCTTTCTCGGCTTCAAACCACACCTAGGTGTAATTAATAAGTAGAGCTCTACTATGGCAGCCTCTTAAATAGTTTGTGTTTTTGTTTCTCTTTGATTGTCCCTTTTCTGCCATCTGGAAGTTAGACGTGATTTCGGGAGCTGCACCAACTAGCCATGCTTGCATGACCCAACGTTGAGAAAGAAGGGCAGTCAACAGACAGCAATGGTCCCTGATAACGGGAAAACCACAGCAGCCTTGAACTGAATAGGTCAAGAGCTTCATGTGAAACAGAAATAAAATCCTGTCCCCTTTTAGTCACTATTCTCAGGTCCGCCTTATAGGTATATACATATAAACAAATACACATAATTGGGAACATACTCTAAATATTTTATAATCACTGTAGATTAAATGAGTGCATTCTTACTCTCTGAATAATGCAATCACCATCAGGAAGGTAATTAATGTTAACAGTAGATGTGTAGTCAGGGGTCCTGAAGATTAGATACACTTCAATGCCGTGGAGAAGTTACACATTGCTTAACATGTCTTAGTTCCCTGGAGGCTTAGTGTCCTCTCTTAATTTGGAGCATTTGCCAATTCTTTGTTTTTTCGTTGGAGCCCTCTTCTCTTCCCTCTTCCTCTGGATACCTTCTATTGTCTTCCTTATGGTATTTGCTCGGAAATTGCTTTCTTTCCAAGCCCACCCTAAATTGAAATCAAAATTGCTTACTAATTTGGTCCTATGGATACATGTATTTTCTCTAAAGAAGCATATGCTGTGATATAGTGAAATTGCCTATTGATGTGCATGAGAGAAAACTTCCTAAGTTTTCCCATGTCAGACATGTAGTGGAGTCTTTATAAATATTGTTGCATAAATTAATGAATGTCATAAGTCTTATTTTAACTCCTTCCACCACACCAGAAAACAATAAGAATTATTTTTACAGATATTCTGATGTTGCTTTTATAGGCCTCTTTCTACCTCTTTGAATATTCCAAAGTCATTTTAACTTCTCCATCTTATTTAGCCTGAAGTGCATCTCTTTTCTCAACTTCCCCCAAAATAAAACATTTTAAAATTAATTTTACTAATTTATATCCTTTCCTTTTGCTAAAAAAGAGACAAAGATGAAAATTTGATCAATCTAAATATCCAACCACAGGCCAGTGTGTTGAATTGTGTAAATGAGCATCTCTTCTGATTCGCAGCATTAAGTGATTCTCAGGTTAAGTGATGAGTTATCACAGTGTGACAAGACACACAAAAGGAAACATAGAAAATACATCATCCTCCTTGGAAAGAAGGGAGCAGGTTTCTCAAGAAACTTTCCTTGTCCTTAATCCTGAGAGAGATTTGTCACATGGAACAGTTTACAGAGGGCACTGTGCAGTGTGGGGGGCAGTATCACCCAATATGCTCTGCAGAAAGAGTAGAAATTAAATTTATATAACCAGTTCTTGTAGCTGCATCTGAAAAAAGTGAAAGGTGTAACAATGAAGTGAAATTCAGCGAAAGTGACTGGGTGATGGTGTCTATTTTGATTCAAAAAAGAACACTTGATTCTCCAAAGAAGTAAAGGGATGGCAAGTACCTTGGAGAACCCTCCCTTGAACTTGCGACTAAGAGACAAAAAAGCAATTAGTTCAAGGTTTTCCTGTAGGATAAAAGGGCTGAAGTCTTATTCTTAAGGTATTTTGAAAGATAAATTCCTAAGCTTTGAAAAATCATGAGTGCTATTATTTATATTAAGAGAATTAAGGTTTCCCCACATTATTCTCAGCAGAATGGGGAACTGCCATTCTCTAAGAATGTACCTGCAGTGAAGACAAACAAAAAGCTGCTTTTGTTTTGTTTCACATCAGAAGGCTTTTGAACACAACTCTCAAATCTTTTATAAAGCCTTTAAATTTTCACAATATGGCAACCCAGAAAGGGGAAATGTCTTGAAAAAGCATCCTGACAGGTGATGCCACACTCCCACCAAGGCCAGAGAAAGATCCAGCCATACGCCTATGGAACATTTGTAAGAATGTGATTTCCCCACGGTCAGAAGGAATTAGTGATAAAACGCACCTCTATTCTGTAGCCCTGACATATTTGAAGCTGACCACATAACTATTGCAGACTGTCTAGCAGAAATAACTTGTTTTGCCATGGTGCTTTTTCCTAGCTAAAAGGCAGCTTCTCCACCACATAGTTCTTAAGACTATACCCACCTGGTTCACAGTGAGGAATCAGCGTTGTCAACACATAGGGACACATCTGTCTTACTCAGTCTGGCAGGTAAACGGTTACTGATGGCCTTCTCTGTATGGAGCATTCTTGGAGGACAGGATACCAGCAAATTCAGTCCGTTTTCATGAGTGGAAGAGCTTTGGTCATTCCACTGCAAAGATAAATGACTTCAAACTTGAGTACCACTAATTATGTCCCTGATGCTCAAATAAAACCATTTGCCCTTTAAAACACACAAAGGTTTTCTGCCATTTTGTGACCATATGAGCTGCATTTTAGAAGTAAATCAACATATTGTAGTTTGCAAAGTATGCTTTAGTACTTAATGGATTTTATACAATATAGTTAACACAGTGATAGAGAAGTAGAGTAAATATTAATCTCTCTAGTCAATTAATCTAGACACAGTTGTCACCCTAAAGTAAATGAGTTTCTATACAGCTGTGTTACCTTGTGTTAAAGGGAATGGCATAAATAAAATCTGCAATTATGAATTTGGCAGTGTGTCAAGCATCTCAGATGCAGGGCTTTTCTGACCTTTTAATGTTTTTTTGCCAGACCCATTTTGCATTTGATAAATGCAGCAATAGTAATCTAGACACAGAACAATATAAGTAAACATAGTGTCTTCTGTCCACCAGAAAGTTAGTAGGCGATGCGCTTAAAAAAACTCAGTAACTGCCTCTCTTTGTTATTAGCTTATGCTTCTGCCCTGGAAGTAGCTGGAAGCAGAACATTGTGATTACAAATCTAATTAGTCTGGGAACAGTAGGAGGCAGCAGGCATAGGCCTGGGGCACTGGGAAATGTGTGCAAAACCTATGGAGTTTAGGAGAGGGTAGATAGATAGAATATATTTACTAGTTACTAAATCATATTTTAAAATTAACTTTCAAAGTTTTTATGGTATAGATTTAAACTGTTGTACTAGTTTTCTACTGCTGTTGTAATAACACAAACATAGTGGCTTAAAACAACACAAATTTGTTTTCTTATAGTTCTGGGGGTCACAAGTTTGACACCAGTCTCACTGGCCTAAATAAAATCAAGGTGTGAGCAGGGCTACACTCTTTCTGGAGGCTCTGGGGAAGCTTGAGCTTCCTTCCCATCCTGCAGCTTCTACAGGCCACCAGCACTCCTTGTTTCGCAAGTTTGACACCAGTCTCACTGGCCTAAATAAAATCAAGGTGTGAGCAGGGCTACACTCTTGAGGCTCTGGGGAAGCTTGAGCTTCCTTCCCATCCTGCAGCTTCTACAGGCCACCAGCACTCCTTGTTTCATGGCCACCTTCCTCCATCTCCAAAGCCAATCACACCTGGTCAAGTCCTTTTCATGCTGCCATTTCTCTTCTGCCTCCGTCTTCCAGTTCTGAGGACCCTTGTGATTACATTGGGTCCACCTGGATAATCCAGGATCATCTCTCCATCTCAAGGTCAGCTGATTAGCAACCTTAATTCCATCTGCAACCTTCATTCTCCTTTGCCTAACCTAAGGCATTCAGATTCCAGGGACTAGGCATTGACATCTTTGGGGGGCCTCAAAGGACTGAGACATTATTCTGCCTATGACACATATCTTTACACCATAAAAATTAAGTCCTACTAAGTCTCTTTACTCCATACAAATTTTTCTTGACTAATCCCTTTCAAAAGAATGTCATCCCACCTCTTGCATAGAACACCCATTCCTACCTATACTGTCAGCCCCACGAAGCCCAGGCCCAGTCACTGCCATCACTTACTTCTACAAATAGATGTTGTAACTTCTTTGACTTCTGAGATTGCAGCTAAGGCTGCCCTTCTTCATCCTCAGAGGAAACCCAAATACTATCTGTTCTGCTTCCATTTTTGTGTCCCATTTCATTTTCTATGGATCCATAATGTAGTCTACTCACATTAACATCATATGAATCACTAAGATGACCACCTCTTCCCTTAGGTGGGGAGCTGCCAGAAGACAGAAATGATCTAGACTTCATCTTCCCCTCTCCAGCACAGGGTAGGGGTCTTCACTTTAAAAATGTTCTTAGGGGCTGGGCCCGTGGCACACTTGGGAGAGTGCAGCGCTGGGAGTGCAGCGGCGCTCCTGCCGCGGGTTCGGATCCTATATAGGGATGGCTGCTGCGCTCACTGGCTGAGCGCGGTGCGGGCAACACCAAGCCAAGGATTGTGATCCTCTTACCGGTCACGAAATGGACAAAAAATAAATAAAAATAAAAATAAAAATGTTCTTAGTAGGAAGATCTGTTCTGTGAAAATTTACCCAATCTAGTTACTTGTATTTGGACCAGGTCCATATTGCAGAATATTATTCATCCTGGGCCTTCCTTCAAATGCATTTTTTATGTTTTATCTCCATATGAAGCTGAACTGTACAATCAGGTCTGTAATCATCTCAGTGCTCTTCTTCCTCCATTGTAGTAGAGACTTAGCAGAGTTCACTGCCAAATAAAATAATAAATGGACTTGAGTCCCAGAGATTGCAGAGGGCTGGGGAACCAGAGCTAGCCAAGGGGAGGAGACAGAAGAATGGAAAAAGAACAAGTAAAAAGCCGCTTCAGAAATGACAGAGCAGGGGTTAGAAGGGGGAAATATATTTATTCCTATATCTTGGTTCACGGGGAACAGGGGGGCAATTCTTAACTAAACCAGGATGAGAAAAGTGAGACAAATATTTCATCTGTTTTCCAGATGGACATGTTAATACTAACATCTTATTCAGGAAATTCTACTGCTTTCTTATAAAAGAGATCTTTAGCTATTTTAAGATCTTGATTCCATACCTCTTCAATGTGTGTTGGAAGGAAAGAGAAGTGGGGGTACGAGGCATAAGACTTCAATGTTTAATGTACTGAGAAAATACTTATATTTGTCCCCCAAACATTAAATCAGGACCAGCTGTATACTTTCAATTGAAAAAAGATGAAAATCTGGAGTCCAGTTTAAAAATTATTATGAATTTCAAGACACATTAAACCAAGCAGAGGGCC
>NW_007729484.1:137786-143931 GCF_000696425.1 Galeopterus variegatus
AACCATTGTTACCCAGAATAGTGAAAGATTTTACTGAA
This sequence comes from Galeopterus variegatus, assembly GCF_000696425.1. Classification (NCBI taxonomy): domain Eukaryota; kingdom Metazoa; phylum Chordata; class Mammalia; order Dermoptera; family Cynocephalidae; genus Galeopterus; species Galeopterus variegatus. The sequence continues at coordinate 137,825 of NW_007729484.1, forward strand.
GTTCAAGAATGTTGCCTTACTTCTTTCATCATACTTAGGACTGAAATAGAGCATCATATCTATCAAATATTCATAAGTTTTTTAGACTGAAGTGAACTTAATGTTTATCTCCTCCAGTACCACCTGACTATAAAGAATGCACACAGATTTTGGAGCCCAGATGAGTGGGCTTAAATTCCATCTCTTGTTACCTAATAGCTCTATAACCTTAGGAAATTTACCTAGCCCTACCTAGCCTTTCTTTTGTGTGTGTGTATATATGTGTGTGTGTGTGCGTGTGTGTATATATATATAAAATAAAGGTAATAACAGTATCTGCATTGTAGGATTTGGCGAGGATTAAATGAAGTAAGATATAAAAAAAGTATTGGAATAATTCCTGGTACATGGTAAGGACTATTTAAATGTGAGCTATTATTCTTCCTAATTATGAAAAGAATGTGACTTGCCTGAAATTTCACAACTAGGAAGTAACAGAGAATGAATGTCTCACTAACTAGAATTCTCTCCATGACACTAATGTCATAAAGTGGCCCACTTCATAAAATTATCTTTTTTTAAACAGGAGACTTACCAGAAAAAGGAAGCATTCAGTAGGAGTCTAGAACTTAAACTGAAACTTAGAAGCATAAAATTTAACTCAAAATTTCTTCACTTAGTCTGTCTATTAACATGTGTTTATGAGCATCTGCTTTGTGCAGGATTCTGTGCTAGACTTTTTTTAAGACCAAAAGCTATAAAGCTTATGTGTAATCAGCATATAATTCAGTAGGTACAATTCATAGCTACCTGTAATACCAGGCCATATGAGCCATGACATGAGGGGTGTGCACAGTTCAAGGGCAGGAGAGAGGAAAAGAGTCTGACTGGACTGATTAGGAAATTAATCAGGCAGGAAATGACATGTGGGTTGGGCCTGCATGAAGCTGTGGATAGAATTTTAACAGCAGTTATCAGGAGAGAGAATTCCAGAAGGGGCAGCATAAACAAAAACAGGGCTGGGAAATAGAATATTTCAAAATTAGGGTATTTTTACATTTACTCTACCTGTTCTAGACAAGACTTCAAGTATCCCACAAGGATACATAAATTACAACAAGGTAATATGATTAACAGTTATATTAAAGAACCACTTTAGGTATTTCTTGGTTGAGTTCAGGTTGCTAATAGAAAGAAATAAAGCTGGAAAAGTGAATTGGGATCAGACATTAGTGGGTTTGCAATGTGAAACTAAAGTTTTGTTTTATTCATAGGGAGTCAGAAGGCATAGAAATTGTGTGAGTTGAGGGAATGTTAACAGGGCACTTGAAAGAGCCGCCAGGCAGCAGGCCTGAGGATGGGTTGAAGTGGGGGACGGGGGGTATTAAAAAGGGGGGGGTGGGGGGGGGGAGGGGATCAGCTAATTGAAGGAAGGAAATCTAGACCGGAAGTGAACACCTTTTATTGTGGCAGTAGGAATGGAAAGGAAAAAGACGATGTGAGAGGTAAGAACAGAAGCCTTTGGGAGAAAATGTTTTTAAATCAAAGTACTAACAAAGGAAAAGTCTACAGAGTAAATAGGGTTTACTTCTGTTCTGTTTGCTTCTTTACACCTAAAATGGATGCAGATTCTCAGGGTTACCACTAGCACCTCTGCCTCCAGCCACGGTATAGGCAATGAGGGGGAGAGAGACAGGCAATCAGACTCTCCTCATTTCCGCAGGAATGGAAGACTTCGGGGGGAATACAGATGTGTGCATGTAATAAATCTCAGCAGGGCTGTCCTGGAAAGATTCACAGCCCAGGATTTGGACTAGAGAGACGAAAATAATTCAGTTTGGCACTCTGTAGCTATAAAGAACCTTTTTCCACTGAGAATGCCTGAAAATATTCAACTTTCAATTAGCTATGCTAATCAAACATCCACATTGTATACAGAGCAAATGACACAAAATAGCAGAAAAATCACCCTACTTTAATAGGTGATTTTGAAAGTTTTGTGATTACCATCACAGACACTTAAAGATAAGGCAAACCTGAATACGTGGCAACTCCTCATTTTCCAAACTGAAAGACTTTTGGGGAGTGAGGGAGATAGTTTAAATATATAAATGTTGCACGTGGGTTAAATAGTCAAACGACTTCTTAAACTATTAATTTAATTATACACATTTAAATTCAAATATTTTATAAAACGATGACTTTATAAAATGTTCCCACATGAATTTTATGAAATAATTGTATCACTCTTCACATGGTCTCTAACCTCAGCGACCTCCCCATCACCAGAGTTCTGTTCCCTTCTGGGCTGTCTTCCCCAATCTTCCCGAGCATGGCTTCTGTCAAAGATGTTTGAATTCATTTTGAATCCATATGTGATGCTGTCACTAGAAATTTAATCTACAGTTTACATTCCACTCTAGCTTTTTTTTTCAAATTATCAAAGGGTATATTTTAATTGTCTCTACAGGATAAACATTTCTTTTTAAAGTGGTGTTTAGAAGGTTTTTTTTGTTTGTTTTTTTGTTTTTTTTTTACAGTAAAATCTAACACTTAGAATTTTGAGATAATCTGTCCAGGAATAACTAAATGTATTTACCTACTTTATTTTTTTTTTAACTGATTCTGTAATGTGATATCTATAAATATCCCAAACTAGCATTGAATGCATTTATCCCAGGCTAATGTTCAAAACAGAAGAACTGAGAGAGCATACCTCCTTATACGTGCGTACTTCAAAAAGTTCATGGGAAGATACCAATCTTCCCATGAACTGATACCAATCTTCCCATGAACCTTTTGAAGTACCCATGTATGACAGACTTTGCAAGAATTCAAATATATGACAATTCCGAGAGCATACCTCCTTATACGTGCGTACTTCAAAAAGTTCATGGGAAGATACCAATCTTCCCACGAACTGATACCAATCTTCCCATGAACCTTTTGAAGTACCCATGTATGACAGACTTTGCAAGAATTCAAATATATGACAATTCCCTTTTTTAGGATATAAACTTTTAAGTGGGAAGAAAATGGCTTATATTTGAGGGTTGATGGTAATTAAGTATGAATGTATCTAATTAATGTTTTACATTTCAAGCTAAAGAATAAAACCCAAACAACTGTTTAACTGCCCTTTTCCTGGTTCCTCTTTGTTAGCCATCCCTCTAGTGTGGAGCAGAGAAAGAAAACCATCTTGCCTATGTGTTACATGGGGATAACTAACAGAATCAGTTGTATAATCCTTGCAGTCCAGTATGAAGTAAAAATGCAGAAGGGACTCTTGTTAAAACATTAAGAATTTCAAGACGATGACAGCAGAGCATTAAACAAAGTGTGGGGATCTTCCACACATGGGACCCTGTTCAACTGCACAAGCTGCCGGAAGCCAGACCTGATAATTAATACTACTTGTCCTGACTGGGTCTTCAGGTGATTGTGGGGATTGAGTGACATATGGAAGGTTCAAATGCTTTGACAATTTTCAAGGTTGCATATGTGTAAAGGAGCTTCAGTTCCTTAAAGGACTCCAAAAAGCCCACCTGAAATATCCAAGCTAACTTTGCTGTATTTCTCGAACATTTCTTCTTTCACTTAGGCTTGTAAGCTGCATCTCGTTAGAGGTAGAGATAGAAAGAGAGAAACTGGAAAAAAATTTAAGAACAGAAGGTAGTGTGTGGGGAAAATAGGATAATTTAGTCAGGCTCCCTCACATTTCTTGTAAGCACGTTGTGTGTGGGTGGAGTTAGTGTGCATGTGCACCCATGTATCTTTCTGGTTAATTGCTTTTGTGTGTCCTTGAATTTGTGAAGCAGGCTGGCTGGCAGAGGTGGTGTCTAAGCATCTAAGCATGTTTACTCTGCTGGGAGCTGCTCAGTTTCAGTTTTTCTTTGGACTTTGCAGTTGTTTCTGAGTTTCTCTGTGGACTGCCTAGCTCTTAGTGTTATGTGTGCTGAATAAAGACTATTCTGTCTTCAAGGCTCCAAGGACCATTTTGTACAGTTACCTACCTCGTAGACCTGCGTGTGAAGAGTTTGTGAACAGGCTCATGGGGTCTGTGAGCACCAGAGACTCAGCCCTAGCTCTACATGGTGTCACCACACATTTCAAATTTCAGAGTTTATGGATAACTGGGAGTTGCTGTTGAGACTTTCCTAAGAAAAAAAATAAAGAATTGTCATTCTTTACTTGTACAAGGTACAAGTCAAGGATGCATTTTTCCTGTGGATTCTAAATAAATCATATTTCCTAGGAAAGTGATCAGTTATTTGTCAGATTATTTTCACAAAATCTCATTTCTCTTTACAAAACTTTTCATTTGATATTTTTTTAAAAATCCCATTAGAAAACCTAGTCATTTAAATTATAGAGGGTTTTCACAAATGGAACAAAAGTCATTGCTGTGACTTCAAAAAAAGTCTTGTCCAGCTGAGGAAGAACCAAACGAACATGTCCTGTTACATGTAAAAGTATCAAGGAAACTTGAATTCAGAGATGAAGGATCAAAATGGGCATTGTGAGTGGGTGTGGCAGACTTAATTCCTCTGCTGGATTATTTTTGGGAAGCTATACATTTACACTGCTTGAAAATTAAAAATTTTAAAAAGACATTGGAACATGTGAGCCTATTCATTTATATAATTATCTGACTGAATGTTTTTACTAAAATCTTAACACTCCACTGTAAAAATATATTGAAGAGAATATGTTGTCAAAGTTCAATACTTTCCTTATTGTCATAATGGGTTACAGTTAGTTCATCACAAAAGACAGGGTGACCTTGTGGAAAAGAGTTGTGGAAAAGAGTCGGACATAACCATTAGTATCTAAAGAAAGGGTGTGTCTGAGCTAACCTCAAAGTAGAAGACTTGACATCCTGTGTTACTATAAACTAGTTAATTGTAGGTTGTGTATACAATATTAATTTTAAAATAGTTGAATAGTTCAAACAGATGTTAACTTGGATTAGCAATGTGGTCAACTTCCCTTAAAGTAAATGTTCTCTAAAAAGCTCCTTTTGCAGGAGTGCACAAACACACAAAACGATTTGACAGTGCAGAAAAGAGAGATGGGACCAGTCTCATGAAGGGACAGGCTCCAGAGCCACCCAAATCCAGGCTCTGTCACTATCTCTTTGAGCTTTGTTTCCTCATCTGAAAAATAATTATAAGAATTAGAAATAACATACTGTATCTCATTCCAAATAATGGATTGCTTTTCCACTTTAATAAATCAAGATGTCTCACAATTGGTGTTGACTTAGTTTCAATAAAATATCATATATAAAATTCCTAGCACATGGAGATACTCACTACCTATAACTTACTTTGACTGTCTTTGTTATCCCTTTTCATCCTCTGTTTTAGTAATCTCATGCACTTCCAACATGTCACCTACACAATGAAGATTTTCTAATTTGTCAACATCAACTCAATTTCTACCCTGAATAGCTTCCCCAGGTAGGTGACCATGGGGAACATGCTTAATCCCCATGCATATTGATCATCTAACAAGGAAAGTGGTGAAAAGACTTTTTCTATGATCTTCCAACATGTCACCTACACAATGAAGATTTTCTAATTTGTCAACATCAACTCAATTTCTAACCTGAATAGCTTCCCCAGGTAGGTGACCATGGGGAACATGCTTAATCCCCATGCATATTGATCATCTAACAAGGAAAGTTGTGAAAAGACTTTTTCCATGAGGTCAGTGTGATGATTACATGGGAAAAGCTGTATCATAACGTACGTAGCAGAGTGCTGAAAAATGGGTAGGAAAAAATGGTGCAAATGTATGCTTTTTGGAAACCAAAAGACTTGCCTTTAAAACCATTCAATCCATTCACTAGATTTATAAGTTTGAGTGTTACTTTACTTTCTATTTCTGAACCTCTAAGTTTTTTCTCATTGGTAGAATGAGGTTGCTATTAAAATCAACATTGATTTATTAAAACATATATGTTTTTATATGTTACATAGTATGTATAATATTACATACATTGTATATAATATATATAATATTAAATGTATGTGTCTGTGTCTTATTGAGCACCTACCACACACCAGGCACCCTTGTAGGCCCTGGAGATTCAGACATAGCTTATGTCAAGTTCTTGACTTTAT
>NW_007729484.1:145043-146930 GCF_000696425.1 Galeopterus variegatus
TTTTTTTTTTGTTTTCTTTTACTAATTATGAGCTCAGTGGCAGTTTATTCTGCAGTAAATCTGCTGGTGTGAGATTAAACCTGTTATTGAACAGAGTTTTGAATCTACTGCAAGGCACTCATCACTGCTGGAGAGTGAACATTGCTGTTATCTCATTTAAAAGTTGGCCAGCAAAGCAGCCCATTTGTTTAAAATGCAATTAAGCTGGTGTCTTGAAGAGAAATTAGCAAGGAGTACTTCATTTTGGAGGCATAAGAGGTCTGTTCGTAGACACATTAATCCTGCAATTTGGGACATCATTGCAATTTGGGATTCTGTTCTGAAAGGCTGTTCAGAACACACAAGCACAAAGTGGGGAAGCTGGGTGAGGAGAAGGGTCAGCTCTGTTCTTGATCAGAAGGAATAACATGTGTTCACACCCTAAACCCTCAACACTGTCTTGCATTTTACATGCGCCAATTGCAGAAACTAAAAAGCAAGCTGAATGTTGCTGAGCAGAATAAAAAAGGTCAGCCATTTTTTACATAAATGTACATATGATACAATCTGTTTTTAGAAGAAAATACATAGTAATTTCACTGCTGGGTAATTGTTTTAAAAATGCTTAGTACTGAGTCTGTTTTAATTTCATGATGCAATAATTACTACAAAAAGAATGGATGCATATTTTTCATGAAATTTCCCAGACAACCAGTTACATGAAGCAGAAAACTTTTTTTGAATCAGTACACTTTAGATTTCTTTGTGAATGCCGTTTCTAATTCTAGGAAAAAAAGTAGTGTTTTTGGTTATATCACCAAATATGGTAACTTGCAAAAACAAGATTTTATTTTTCAAAAAGCAAAAGAGATTCACGATGTTTTACTTATTTCTTCAGGTAGCAACAATAATAAACTATAGCATGAGATTAAAATGTGGAGTAGAGATTTGAGGTAATTAGACAAGTCAAACAAAACAAACAATCTAAATTATGGTAATCGTTCATGGAAACAGGGGGTTTTTTTGTCTGAAATATCAGGTGTTTATTATCATTTCTGTTTGACTTTCCCTAACATGACTGTTACATAGGATTTTTGTGTGCTGTAAAAATTAAATGGGTGCCTATTTCTCCCAGCACCCTTCTTTACTTTAGACTGTACTCCCAAAGGTAGCATAATAAGCAGCTCATTTTAATGTTTCAATCAATCCTATATGCTGAAGAAGCACATGCAGTAAAATCTGAGCTTTGCAGAGCTCTCAGTTGACTCAGAGATGGTTGCAGATTAACTGTGTAAGAGCCAGAATTATTTTAAAAATCACTTTTGCTACAAATCTTTCTAAAATATACCCTATATTTCCCTGTCATGTTTATCAGAACATACTAATTCAATTTCACTGTTTCTAATGAATCAGGATCATTATAAGCATAGTTATTAAAACACACACACACCACAAACAGCTTGTATTTCCAAGGGGCTAGGTGGAAGTGCCCCAGGCAAATTTAATAAAATCCTATTCAAGATGCTGACATTATATGCACTTCAACAATATTTTGTTCAAATTATCAGCTAACCTCCCTAAGCTCCTTGAAGGCAGGGATAGGTGGCATTCATCTTTGTCAACCTGACCCTATCCACAGTGCCTGGATCACTTTGAATACAATAAATAACCAATTTTTTTCACTGTAAAACTGAGCTGTTCTTTATTCTTCACTTCTAATCTAATCAATGACACTCATCACCTCTGATCTTCCTCAAATTCATCGCTATTTTATTTTCTCTTTTGTTGTTGTATTCTTTGGACATGGCCTAAAAGGGTACCCTGTCAGGGCTGTCACCAGACTGTGGCAGAATCCCTTCTTTTTGCATTACTCGCTAGCACCGGGGATGTGTGTGTTGGGGGATGTGA
>NW_007729484.1:148304-155256 GCF_000696425.1 Galeopterus variegatus
GGGAGCGCCGCCGCGCTTCCCAAGCGGTGCACTATCCATTGCACCACCGGGCCGGCCCCATGGTTGGAATTTCTATATTTAACTTTTGTTCCACTTGGAACTTATTTTCATAAATGGTTTGATCAGAATCTGAATTTTTATCTAAATAATCAACCAATTGCCCCAACTGTTTATGGAATAATCTCTTCTCCCCACAGATTTGTTATGCCTACTTTACAATCCATAGCCTATTACTGGGCTACTTGCTGGTCACTTAGGAACCATATTTATAAGGTGATGGGACAGTGATTATCAGATACAGAAAAATGGGGATGCACATGCCTAAACATTATAGTATTTAGAGTTTTCTGTGAGACACTGACCTGCCCCAAATATTCAATATAGCCTTTTGCATGGTTTTATGATCACCTTGACTACATACATAGTGCAACAAAACTCTGCTACCCCGTGCAACAATGTTTCATTAAGAGAGAAGGTTAGTGGATAATCGGGAAATGAGAAATATGTTGAAAGAAACATACAAATTACAAGGCAGGCTTTTAGTTTATCAAAAATATAATTACCTTGCATCCCATAAGGTGGGGAAAGATATTTGCCATACATTTATGTGACAAAGATTTGTATCTAAAAATCAATGAGATAAAGTAGACTATTTAGTAGAAAAATGGGAAAAGATTTGAATATACACATCAATAAAAAAGATATACAAATGGGCCAACCCTGTGGCTCACTTGGGAGAGTGCGGCACACAGCGCACCGAGGCCGTGGGTTCGGATCCTATATGAGGATGGCCAGTGCACTCACTGGCTGAGCGCGGTGCGGACGACACCAAGCCAAGGGTTGCGATCCCCTTACCAGTCCAAAAAAAAAAAAAAAAAAGATATACAAATGACGAATATATAAAGAGATGCTCGATCTCACTAGGCATTAGAGAAATGCATATTAAACATCAATGAAATAGCACAACCACCCATCAGAATGGCTAAAAACAAAATGAACAAAAAATATGTTTTTGAGGATGTTAAGAAACTGCAACTCTTGCATCCTGCCAGAGAGTGTAAATTAGTGTAAACACTTAGAAACTGTATGGGCATATCTACTATACTACTGAACAAAAACATCCTATGACCCAGAAATTATACTCCTGGGTATACACTCACAAGAAATGCATTTTAATTATCACCAAAAGACATGTACTAGAATATTCATAGCTCTTCATAATAGTCTCACACTAGAAATAGTCCAAATGTCCATCAGCAGTAGAATGATAAATATATCACAGTATATTCAGAGAATGGAATATTACATAGTAGTAGTATTCTAAAAATTAGTATTAGAATGGTCTAGAGGGTTTGTTAAAACACAGATTGCTGTGTCCCACCTGCACAGTCTGATTCAGCAGGTCAAGATGGGGATGATTTGCATTTCTAACAAGTTCCTACAGTGCTGATAGGTCTGGGGATACATTTTAAGAATCACTGGACACAATAATGATAATGGACAATCTCCAGCTATCACAACAATATTTATGAATCTCACATACCCAATACTGAGCACAAGAAGCCAGATATTGATATAAAAGTGGTGAAAACAAATTCATGGTGTTAGAAGTCACACAGTGGTTATACTTGGATGGGGGTAGTACTAGAAAGGAGCCCAGATGAGTTCTTCAGTCGTGCTAGCTCTGATATGTTTCTTAATCTAGGTGCTAGTTTTATACATATATAATATATATGTATAGCATGTACATGTGCATAGGTCAATAAAAAACTTAAAATATAAGAAGTCCAAATGCACATATCATCCAGATTAAATCAAATGTCCATGATGTTGATAAATTTTTATCCTGACTATGTGTTCATATGCTTGAAAGTCAGATTTTAAGCCTCAGCCAAGGATCTGTACCTATGAAGGAAAATGTACTGAGAGCTGCCCTCAGAGCTGCCTGTTTCTGTTGTGGGTCTTATCAGGTAGAACCCTTTCCAAGTGCACCCACAGAGCCCAGTGGCCAAGGTGCAGTCTCTGGTCCGCAGCCCTCACAGTTGCTTACCTACCGGCTTTGCAAGCTGCTTCATTGTAAGGATGTGTCAGGTGGCAGTCACCTACAGCAGTTTGGAGGGGGAAAAAAATGAATTGATGGAAGGCAAGAAGGAAGCAAGAAAAGGAAGGAAATATTTCAAGACTGAAGAAAAAAACACCTTCCAGCTGAGGCAGGAAAACAGAGAGGTCCTTCATAAGGAATAAGTGGACACACAAAGTGTTGAGAAGAGAGAGGGGACGTGTTTTATTGCTCTTGATGCCTTTTCCTTAGTGGCTATGCCTTAATATTGCCCCAAACTAGACTCTGAAGACATAAAAAGGCTCATAGGACTTTATTGCCCTTTATACTCCGCTGCTGCTGTTGTGTTTCCCTCTCAGGGTCATTCCTCTTCAAAGCCAGGTTAACAAGACAAAAGTAGATCTTTTACAAGGTTAAAGTTGCTTTCACAGGGGGAACAGAAAACCTTCCATAAAGACCCTAAATTCTCTCCATCCGCTTTCCCTCAGTGCTCAGTATTTTTCACTGGCCTGGAGGTTAATCGCCTCCAGCGCCCAAAACAGCATCATTTTACCTCAGCCTCCCTGGGGCTCCTCTCATTTATTTTTCAAAGATGGCCTTATCAGACCTGGTAGTTGTAATAGGCTAACCCATGAAAGCAAAAACTTGCCTAAGTATTTTGAATTTTAAAAATATTGGGATAAAAGCATAAGCAGAAAATAGAGGGGGAAAAATCACTGAATATGAGTGCTTTTCTTATCTCTTCATTTTCCTGGCATTTATGTGTAAACTCATGGTGGTGATCATCAGCATCTTATGTAAGAATATTAGCTCTTTCATTGTCAAAAGATGCTCTGAACTGCTAAGAGGAAGAGGAGTAGCAGGAAAATGCAGAAGAATGCTAATTGCAACTGTCAATATTACATACTTGGAAATCCAGCCCTACCAAGAACACATGTCAACTATGAGAAAGAACGAATACTTTCTGAATGCATAGCTATACATTATTCAGCAAACAGACCCTTGTATCATTCTAGATGCTATGGGAGGAGAAAGAGTTAAAGGAAAATAAATGAAAGGCAGGATTTGGTTCCTTGATGAGTTTGCCTAACAGCAAGCAATTAACAAATAAAACAAGAGTCTCAAGATTAAGAGAAACAAAAGATATGAGAGATAAAGTCTATTTATATTGAAAAAGAAACTCAGCAGGGGTTGCTAGAGGTTCCTTGATGAGTTTGCCTAACAGCAAGCAATTAACAAATAAAACAAGAGTCTCAAGATTGAGAGAAACAAAAGATATGAGAGATAAAGTCTATTTATATTGAAAAAGAAACTCAGCAGGGGTTGCTAGAGATCCCAAAGCTGCTGAATGTTCTGTTCTACGTTGTTTAAAGATGAAGTTCTCTTATCTGTGAATTGATCTGTGAAGACCCATTCTCTGAGATGCTTTTTTCTATTTTCCAGAGCTATTTCTTTCAAACCGTTTCTCTAACTCTTCAGATACATTGTAAACATTTTCAGAAACAGAGCCTGTTCTCTTGCATTTACTTATTAGTGCCTTACCTCATTCCCCACCCCCATCAAATTATATGAATTATAAAGATATGTGCAGAAAAATAAAATAAAAATTGCTCAGTAAGAAAAGTGAAGCAAAAGGATATTAAGAGAAGGAAGGATAATAGATTGAGAGGAGCAATTAGTCACTAAAGTCAATGCTATGAAGTGTCACAGACTTGAAGAAAAGTGAGCTGAAAGTTTGGTCTGTGCTTCCTAGGAGCCTATTCAAAAAGGGAAACACAATGTGTACTTTACATGGAAACTATGTTCTTTTTAGAACAAGGATCTAACCATGTCACAATTTCCCAACCTGCTGAAAACCTTAGGTAACTTCCCATCTCCAATTTCACTTCTCTGACATCATAAATGGGTAAATTTCCTTGTTCTGTGCCCTAATGGCACAATGAAACTCTTCTTCAGAGCATGTATTACAATTTCATTTCAATGTTTTTTTGTAGGACATATAGTTCATGCCTCTCTTACCACTACACTGTAAGTGCCATGCAGTTAGGGACTACGTCTCTTTATGTTCATTACTACATGTCTAGTGCCTGTCACTGTGATAAGCATCTAGAAAAGATTCAGTCAGAATTTGTTAAAAGAATGAGCAAGAGGGAGAGGCAAGCCGTTTTTCTTACTGAAACCTGATAAAAATGTCCCTACTACATCCACATGAAAGGGGAATGGGTGATGTGGGAAACACTGCCCTTGACAATGTCATTACAATTAAATGAAGGGTGGGATATTTACTCAAAGATCCTTCAATACCCAAACTGCCAAGATACTAAGGCACAGTGTTATAATAGTGGTTCGATAACAATCCAAAATGATCCCAGGGTGAAATTAGGAATAATAATGGAAGACTTCATATTTTTCAACTAATTCACAAGTACTTTTTTACAGCCAAGCATCAAATCGAACAAATACTTGGAGTGTAGATATTTTTTAACTAATTGATGGTAGAGCCATGACTGTAAGAATCAGTCAGGCTAAGGTAAGCTTGACATTTGCCCACAAAAACTGAGAAGCCCAACCAAAACACAGGCTGAGTAAGCGTCAGAGCTACATGTGTGGCCAGTGTTACTGGAAATATCATCATTGTATGGATGAAACCCTCTTCATTCCCTCTCAACTGACATCTTCTTTATCAGCCCCTACGTGGGGTATGTGAAAGTTAATTCTAGGTGTCAACTTGATCAGACTAAGGAATGCCTAGAAACCTGGTAAAGCTATCTTTTTAGGTGTGTCCATGAGGGTGTTTCCAGCAGAGATTAGTATGAGAGCCTGAGTGGACTGGGCGGGAAAGACCCACCCTCAATGTGGCAGGAGCCATCCAATCCTCTGGGGGCTCCAAGAGAACAAAAAAAAAAGAGGAAAAAGACAAATCTCTCTCTATCCGCTGGAGCTGGAATACACTCCGCTCTCCTGTCTGGGGATATACACTCTGCTCCTCCAGCTCTTGGGATCCAGGACTTACACCAAGAACACCATTGTCTTCCCTGGCTTTGAGGCCTTTGGACTTGGACTGAGCTATGCTACCAGCATTCAGTTTGCAAATGGCCTATCGTGGGATTCCTCTCCACAATCATGTGAGCCAATTCCACTAATCAATCCCCTCTCATATATTTATAACATATCTTATTGGTTCTGTCTCTCTGGAGAACCCTGACTAATACAGGGTAGCTTATAGTTCCTTTTCCTGAGTGAGCTTAAAAAACTTCCTTGGTTTGAGAAAAAGTCTTTGCACATTTCTTTCCAAAAACATGTCAGTTGAAATGCTTAAAAACTTCTCTTGAAAATTAAAAGGCATAAACTTTCATTATGGTAACCCAGATCTAAAATTGTTGGCAATCAAGAGGCGTTAATCAGAATTGATGTTGGAATGAATATGTCATTTCCAAGGAAAGATTTTTTCTCAACTGGAAATGAGAAATCACTCAGAGGATATTTCAGACTTAGGATGCCAGCAACCTAAAATTTTCAGGAATGTATAGGAGGTAAAATATTCTCTATTCATTCAGCTGAGCTAGAAAGGGAGAAGGAAGCGATGTCTCAGAGCAGGGATCAATTTACTAATATAACATGGTGAATTATTGAGAGTAATTTGCATGCATATTTTCTGATTGAGAATGTTCCTCATCCAAGAATGTTAGTGGGTGGAGGAAGAGGGGGTGTTGCTGTGTAGGGGTGGAAGGTGGGATGAATGGTAGGCCAGGACTATCCTGCAAGCTTGACTATTCAGCAAGAAAGACAACATGGAAGTATGTAGCAAAGAGAGTTTCCCAAATATGGCAGTAGGTAGATGTTTGGGTCCTGATAGGGTCCTAGTGGTAAGAAAGTCAGGGAGCCCAAGTCCCTAGTCCTTGAACCTGGCTGGAATTTCATATAATACAGTGGACAGAGCAGGAAATCCCAGAATGAGTGACATTAGAATTCCTGCCAATACTGGCGAGTGGGTGCTCAGAGCCAGATTTTTCATGTACTCAAGTGTTGTAGATACCTGTTACATGAGGAATGCTTGGAGATCCAAGGCATTTCTTGAGACTGGAAAAACCCAGTCCAAATGCTTTCTTATTAGGGTAATTAGAACTAAAATTAGTCCAGTTTATTCTAACTTCAGAGGAGAACTGGAAGATACATTCAGCCAAATGGCTGCAAGTTACAGGAAACAAAGAAGAAAAGAAAAATCAAAGTGAAGTTTAGCAGTAATTAATTATTACATACAGTAGTTTAAGATAGGAAAGTACTTAGTTTTGCTAAGGTGTTTGTCTTTTTAATTAATTGCTAAACTGAGGCTTATAATTAATATATTATGACATTTTAATAAAGTGTAACTTCCTGACTTAAAACTGGTTGATTATTTCCCGTTGCTTTCAGCATAAAGACAACAGCCTCCTGAGTGGTCTCTTTGCCATCCCCCCGCACCACCCGGCCCCATCTTACTCAACACAAAAGCCAGAATGAGCTGTTGAAATGGGAATGAAATCATGGCACACCTTTGCTCAAAACCTGCTAAAACCTTCTTATTTCTCTCAGAATAAGAGTCTTGCAGTGGCCTAGGAGGTTCTGCATGCTTGGACCCCACATACACATTATATTTCTGATCACATCTCCAATGCTCTCTTAATTATGTGGGTCATACTGGCCGTCTTCCTGTCTTGAGCACTTCAATCATGCTCTCACCTCACAGCCTTTGTTCTTGCTTTTCTCACTGCCTGCCCCTCCCAGATAGACCCTTGGCTTGCTCTCTCAAATTGATTTTTGGTCTCTGCTCAAACACTACCTTATCAGTAAAGCCATTGCTTAGCACCCTATATAAATAGTAACCAAATGCCAGCCCCCACCCTTCCTTGTTTC
>NW_007729484.1:156036-156862 GCF_000696425.1 Galeopterus variegatus
CCATTGCTTAGCACCCTATATAAATAGTAACCAAATGCCAGCCCCCACCCTTCCTTGTTTCCCTTGTCGATTTTATTCTTATCTACAATACTAACCACATCTGACGTACTAGAAATGTCCTTACTCCTAAAGAGATTGTTCCCTGCTGTATAGCCAATACCCAGAACAGTTCCTGCTTCATAGTAGGCCCTTGTCTTCATCTGTCTGTGCTGCTATCACAGAATACCACAGACTGGGTAATTTATTAAAAAAAAAAAAAAGTTATTCTTTCACAGTTCTGGAGGCCGGGAAGTTCAAGATCAAGGCACTGGCAGGTTAGGGCATGGTTTCTCTGCTTCCAAGATGGCACCTCGTTGGCTGCATCTTCCAGAGAGAAGGAATGTTGTGTCCTCACATGCCAGAAGGCAGAAGGGGCAAGAGAAAGCAAGAGGGAGTTGAAATTACCCTTTTATAACAGCACTATTCCCACCCAAGAGGCTGGAGCCCTCATAGTCTAATCACCTCTTAACAGTCACACCTCGTAACACTGTCACAATGGCAATTAAATTTCAACATGAGTTTTGGAGGGGACAAATATTCAAACCATAGCAGCTCTCAATGAGCATTTACTAAAGGGACAAATGAAGTCCATAATGGGATCTATTATGTTATGCATGCACAGGTTGCTATCTAAACCTTCACTCTTACCTCACAGGTCTCAGTTTTAGCTATTTCTGGCCTCCTCTAAGTTTTTGGAAAATATGCTTCTTCTTTTGACCTCAAGATCGCCATCCCTTCTTTTCTCTATGTTTGGATGCTCTTCCTAAGTTTCTTCCCTGATTGGTCT
>NW_007729484.1:157528-166339 GCF_000696425.1 Galeopterus variegatus
CGCCATCCCTTCTTTTCTCTATGTTTGGATGCTCTTCCTAAGTTTCTTCCCTGATTGGTCTGCATTTAACCTTTAGGGCTCAGCCTAAATGTTAACTTGTCAGAGAATCTTTTCCTGACCAGCTCCATGATATTCAATAAAACATAGTGTTTTGTGTCCTTCACAGAATTTAACATGCTTGCAATTCTCATTAATGGATTATCTTTGGAATTATTGTCTCAATGCTTGCCTTTTCTACTAAACCACAAATTCTGTGAGGGTTTGCCTTGTTCACCAATGTATCTGCCAAGACTAGCAAATGGCTGGCACATCGCGGGCATGTGAAAAAAAAAAATTAGTGAATAACTGAAGGGAATGTATTTTGATAGAATAGAATTTAAAATAAATGAGTTCCTGCTTTATGTTCCAATCATTCATACTTGGTTAAAGTGAAGTTGGTTGTTCTTCACATTCTTTAACTGTAGGAATGATCCAATATCATAATTCCTGGCATCACTGGAAATTAGATTCCTAAAAGAAAATATTCACATCCTATAGGAAAAGACTAAACTTTATAAACAACAACAAATATTAGGGAAACAGGATTATTTCATTCTCTAGAGATTCTTCACCTGACCTATAGAAACTAGGGATTATTAAAGTTAAAATGGGAGAAAACATTCCTGTGGATGGAATATCTAGGAGCAATCTGCAGATGCTGGTGGCTGACCCCCAAGATTCCTCACTGTGTGGTATCACCTTGATGAATTTTCCATGGTATTTCATCTTACAGCTATAAAATCAGGATTTTATGAGTAAACACAGAAATAATTAGACTCTTAGAGACAAGCTTATAAAAACTAGATTCACTTTAAACCTGTAGGTAGACTAGAAAGCCAAGTTATTAATTTATAAACAGGGCATATTAATTCCTGATGACTAAGGTGCTTATATCTCCTGCTGAGGACCACAGTTTTTCCTGTATTTAAGTATCTGGTAAGATGAATTATTAGATCAACGTGCTGCTCAGTAATAGCAGGATGAGCACAGAGAGGAGTTGCCAGTCTTGAGGATGGTTCATCAGAACCTATGAGGCCTGGTGACCAGGATGCTCACGACCTCCTGGTCTCTCTTCTTGTCTCCTGGATTGTGTAGGCAATTGGAGCCTCTCAAACCAACTTGCTTCGTGGCTGCTCACTTTGAATGACGTATGCTGACTTTAGATGTGTCGGTTTCACTAATTAAGCAATATTCTAGTATGTTCCCCTAGAACTAGAAAGCACTTTGCTAAGTGTTGTTTTCAAGTCATTTAATTCTCACAGGGCAACCTTATTTCCCTTTTCTCTAGCACTTGGGGAGTCATTGCTCAGTCCTGTGGGTTGGAAACCACATGGAAATACATACCCTTTACCCCCTCCCAAGGTAGTGGCAATGTGTATAACTCACGAGATACTGCAGGAATAGTTTCTAAAAGTCACTGTTCTATATTAACATTTTCTTACGCTAATGGGAAAAACTGCTCAGAAGCGTACCTATTCATTCTGAATAATGGCTGACAGAGAATCCAGGGTCTAGCAGGGAGGGCAGAGGTATGGACTACAGCCCAGAGCACATGTTGAACCTCAGTAGACACATTCAGCTTCTTCCACACAAGAGGCATTCCATTTATTGTTCTTTGAGATACAAAATGATGAGGTGAAGCATGAGTATGTGCGTTTGTCCACGAGTGTGTGTGTGTGTGTGTGTGTGTGTGTGTGTGTGTGATCACTTCTCTTTTGACACCTGGGTCACAAAGCACTGTCTCCTCTCCCCATGGTCATGCCACCTTCCTGGATGAAAATAAATGCCTGATTCAACATTATATATTTTCCTAGCTGAGCCTGACTAATAAATGTTAAGGCCTCTTCTGGTAGGTAGAGAAGGGGCACTTGCTGCTCTGAGATTTGGCCAAGGAAACAGCCTTTCCCATTCCTCCCAATTTAGCTCTAGGCTATTCCTCTTCCACATGAATGCTATTGCAAATGCACTCAGAAACACCACACAGAGGCTCAGTCTCTGCCCTTGCAAAGGGACAGTGGCCGACCAGGGCATTTTAAAGCCTTTATGTGGTGCCTCCTGAGTCAGACTGAATAGCTCTCAGCTGAAATTGCCAATGGATAAAAGCTCTCTTTAGAAATGGCCCTTCGATGAAAAGTTTTGGAATTCTTAGGATTATAACCCTTCAGCCAAATCCCATTATGTTCCATTTCTGCCTTTGAACTACAGGAAACTACAGAGATAAAGCTGTTCTAGAGAGAAGGGAGGGGAAGTTTGCTCTGGAGGGGAGAAAATGACTTAGTGTCCTATCTTTGCAAAAAAAAAGTATAGGGTTTTTTTTTTTTTTTTTTTTTTTTCAATCAGAGCCTTCTATGAGATGAAAGCAACTCTCAAGGGGAAAGTTCAGACACCGCTGCGATTGGAAACTTGGTTATGATGGCAGCCTCACCGTGATGCAGGTGTGGAAGGCTGTGTTGTCACGCACCATAAAAGCTTAGGCCAACCTCTGAGTTATAAGCTCAGGCTGCCAGCAATTAGACGGTGTTAGGAGCTGCTGCTCACTGTGCCTCTCAAAGTAACCTACAATAATTTTTCCAGTTTTGGCTACAGGCTCTGTCCATTTTCTCCGGATTTACCATTTTATTAAGCATTCTCTTGCATTCTATCTTTAGAGATTTTAATAATCATTCATCGGGTAATTGTCACATTACTACAAGGAAATTCACTACCAGTGTCATCAGATGCCAGAAGAAGGAAACAGGAGCATGGAGAGATTAAGTGAATTGCCCAAATTCACTTAGGCCAGTAACCAGAGCAGAAGGGGAAATATTCTTCGCATATGATTCCCTGTCTGAAGTGAACCCAAGGAAGGCGTGGCCACTTTAACTTTAATTTTTACTTTGAGTGATTTTTTGTTGCTCACATTTGTCATCTAGTTTGTATCTATTTTCCAGGTGAGTTAAGATCTTTCAGAGGTTTGTATAACGATCTCCAGAACTGGTGCTTTTCTAGTCATCACATCAGGGTAAAGCACATTTTAGAAATTACTGCTAGAAGGACCAAGTATTTCAGGAAGAAAAAAAAAAAAAAAGCAAAAGCATAGACATCTCCTCAGAAGGAGTCCTATATACCTCTCTGCACTGTCAAAAATGCATATTTATCTCAAATGACTATCACAAGAAGTGTCCAGAGACACTTGTACACATACACTTGAAAATCTCACACACACACATACACACTTTCTTCAGCCTAGGCCACTGAAAGAAAGTGAGCCAAGATGCCGGGTACCATTCAAGCTTTATTAAAGAAAGAAATCTGCTGGGCTGTGCTCAGAGTGGCAGGCAGCCCAGGGCTGCCCTGAAAAGGGGACAGCATCAGGTGTGGGGGTGGTAGAGCTTATATAGTGCACCAAGGGCTGGCTGATACCATCAAGGAGGGGCATTATGCCAATGTGGATAGGGGTGGAGAACTGCATCCTTGTGAAAGCAAAAAGAGATTCTGTTTAAGTCAGGAGGCTTCTCGTAAAGGGAAGGGGGGAGGGGAGGAGGTGGGCAGCGCCATTTTGTACTTGGGCTTGTCTAAAGTGGCGCTGGTTATGTTGCAGATCTATTAGCCACTGCTGTATTGACTCCTGCTACACTGAGTTAATAGGAAAGAGGAAAATTCTGATGTTAAGTTGAAATGCAAATTCAGAAATTTTAGTCACCAACCCCAGTGGTTTGTAATACTTTTAATAAATACACTGCAAAGAAGATCCATCTTCCAGATTTTTTTTAGCCCCTTTTTCTTCCTTTGGGAAAAATGACATAAATTCGTGGAGTTGAGGTGGCTAATAAGTAATAGTTATATAGGAGTTATAACTTTTATTAGCCAATGAAGACTTTTAAAGTAACAGGATCTTAAGCCTTTCTGTGCTGCACTGCCTTTTCTGCACTGCCTTTTCTGCATATTTCTATTTTAGACATAAAGGATAGACAAGGAATTTCAATAGTTTGAAGACAAAGTTCTTCAGCAAAGCAAAGATGGTACCATCTTGAGATCCCTTCAACTTCCCAACTCTCTTGCCTTATTGGTTTTCAAAATAGCTCCTGTAAAAGATTACATAAAACAGGTTTAAAATAAAATATGAAATTCAACCTATTCAAGTAGGGGAAAAATTAAAATTGTTTCCACAAAAATAACTGTAATTATCTTTTACTCAAACGTAAATGTTAGCCAAGCACATGAGCCTAGGATAGAGGGGTGGATAAGACCTAAATTAATCTAAGCTGCTCTGTGGACATGACCTTTAAATTTGTAAACTAAAGATGAGTACTGGCTGACCAGGAAACAGAAGGGAGGGGAGGGATAGACAGAGAGGGGGAATATTCCCAGTGTCTGAACATCAGGAAATAAAGAATAACACAGGATGGAAGATATTCAGTGTTGCTGCAGCACTAAGTTTGAGGAGAAGGGTGGAGAGAGAGATAGAATGCAGGATTGGAAAGGCTACCTAGAGCCAGACCCGGAAAGAATTAATAGACATTTGTCTTAGGCAGGGCTCAATTGGGTAGGACAGAGAGAGAGGGTGACCTCATCTCTTTCCATCAGCTTGTAAACTGTACAAGAAATCCAGAAGAATGTACGATCCATTCCTCAATATTTAAGCAACATGAGCCATCATTTGCAGAGTTAACAAAATGATGGTGATTCAAAAGTGGCTTTCTTGGTCTATTCAAAATAGAACATAAGTTAATCTTGAGATGTGTCAGAAGCCACTATCCACAAAAACAGACAGCAGGCTCCTTGGACTGTCACTATTATATTCTCTTCCCCTTCCACACAGACTTTGTCCTGGTACTATATCACCTCCACTCCGTTAAGGCTCTATCTCCGAAAGTATCAGGTCTCCAACATGAGTTATTAGTCATTCTCTGCTTAGCTTGTGGCTTTGCAGGGTCTTTGCTCAAAGGGGCCCAGCGTCTCCTTCAGTGGAGTGTTCATGGTCTGAGAACTGGCTCAAGTCTGAAAGTCAGATGAGGGATTATGATTTTTCCACTACAACGGTTAACATAAGCCTTTTTCTCACCTATTCTCGTCATATTTTGGTTAAATAAGTCAAATGATGTCTTTGTTGACATCCCATCTATCTCATCTCTAGAAAAACCACAGTCTATTTTTATTGCCACAGATCCTGGATCAGGGTGCAACCTGAGCAAATGAACAGGGCCCTATGCTCCGAAGAGTCCCATGCTTGGTTTATCTCCTGCTGTTACCATCTTAAATTTTTAATAAAATTTTAACATGGTGCCCACATTATTATTTAACACTGTGCCCTGCAATACATATCTGCTCTTGCCATGTGTTTCTCAGCCTGTAGGATGCTATTACAGCCTTGCTCCCCTTTAACTTATGCCCACCGTGCCTCTGATGGTTACGTGCTGTTACCTGGTCTCTGCAGTTCCAGAATCCTATTATCCCCACTGACTCTAGGGAGCCGATAGCAGCATCTTATAGTTCACTTTGGCCTGCATAAGACAGCCACCACTGAGTTCCTCAGCCATGCGGATGCCCTTTGCCTATATATTTCTTATTGCTTTAATGGAAGGAGTGCACTCTGAGCCTTACCAGGGAACACAATTAGCTGGTGGGTTCTCAGGTCTAATACAGTAAATCTATTCTTGCATGTTTCATCTCTTGGAGCCTTTGAACTTCTTCCTCAATGATTCATCAAGGCAACCCAGGCACAGCCACCTCTTTTATCATAGGCCATCATTTTTATCCAAGCTTCAAGGAGCCATCCAAGCAGCATATTAGGACTGGCTCCAGGTGTCCTTGCCAGAACATTAAATTCTGAGTCACAGAAGAGTATCCTCATATCAATAAATCTCCCTCCCCTAGCCTTATATTCCACCCCTACCCCCAGTCCAGAACCCTCGATATCCATCGTCAGGCATATTATCACAGTGCCATTGCAACATATTAGCCAGATCCTTTAACACTTTTAAAGAATAAGCCCTTTCTTCCCATAACACAGATAGCACTTTCCCAATGGGGCCGTGCTGGGTCTTGTCTAAAGGCCAGGAGGGGTGTGTGGCACAGATCTTAAGGAAATCGAGTGTCATATGGTAAGGTAGTCACCTCAAGTGCAGTCTGATCATGGCCTCCAGGTGAGGGGAGTCTGCTTTCCTCTAGTGAGTGGGATGCATATGCCAACTCAAAGGGTTCATAAAAATCTGGGGGCTTGAGATTGGTATTGACCCAAATGTCCCCATCTGAGATCTCAGGAAGCTTGCTGGGGCTGTGAATTCAAGCTTTTTTTTTTTTCCCCCCCCTGCTTGGCAGTTCTACTTTTCTTATAATCAAATCCTATTCATAATATTCAAAAGAGTCTCCTCACTAACTATAGGAATGTGGGTCTCTTTAAATGCAGCCATATGTTTTTGGCTTTCAAACCATACCTGAGGCTGATAGCTGGCTTACCTAAACCTCTCATTTCCTTCCTTCAGAGATTTGATGGCAGTTAACAAAAACCAAGCCCTCTACAGCTTTTATGACAATCATTTCCACTATAACTCTGAAATGCATAACACAGGGCATTCCCTTCTAGCTGTATCCCATCTCACCACAAGTGAGAGTCTTAATAATTTGCAATAAGTACATGCCAGGCATTATCACCAATCCACCCATCGATGGCAATAATGTCCTTGTTCTATACAGCCAGCAAAAGATCCAATTCCAGAATCACACTCTGAGAATCTGCTTCCTGGAACTACTTTTATAGTATCAACTATCTTCATTTCGTCTTTCAGAAGCAGACTCTGAGACTAGGATTCAAGTTTAAGTAGTTGATTTATGAGGGAAATACCAGGAAACACCATAGGGGAGTCCAGAAGTGCCTACAGAGAAGCGAGAGGGGCCAATTCAAGGTATGCCATCTCACGGGGAATCTCTGAGAAATAGTGTGTCTCAGAGTCTTCCCACCTGAAGGCTGAGCAAGCAAGAATATTTATCCACTCCTGCAATGCCTGTCAGTCATTGGCTGAGTCCGTTGCTCCCACTTAACCAACGGTGGTGCATTAATTTCCTGGCACTTCTGTCTGGCTCCCTTCTCATTGTCCCCTCACACACAGACAGACAAAGGAGACATCAATGGCCCAAAAAAATCCCCAAGCAAAGAGTAGCAGATTCCCACAGTTGGACACGGGGCCCAGCCAACACAGGAATGGAAGGATCAAAGGGTGTATAAGCAGGGTACTGAGATTATCTGCTTCAGTTTCTTTTTCAGTTATAATATGAAGTCTCAAGACTTTCTCCACTACTCTTGATTATATATGCAGAGTTCTGGTCACACACTATTTTCCTCTTGCCTGATGCTTCTCCACTTCTGGTTCCTTATCGATATTGCTCCAGCCACCTGTAGTAAGCCCATCTTTTCCTCTTGGCATACATCTAAATCTTCTCTTTTACTCAGATACAGATCATATTCCTAAATCTCCACTTTCCAAATTTAAAACTCAGGTCAAGAAGCAGTTATGGAGAGCTCCTAGTATGCCCAGGGCCTTGCAATGTGCAAGTGAGTGTAACTATGGGACCACTGACAAGGATGAGAAAGTTTACCAAGGGGAAGGGTTAAAGGAATCACATTTTAAATGAATCTTAGTAGCTGTTTACAAGGTAGTAACAGAAGTTTAAAAGGTAGAAAAGAGTGAGAAATAGTCTAACAATGAGATGAAACGAATTAACCAAACTCGTGGCCTCCTGAATGGGCCTGAGAATGATAAGATTCCTGTGAGTCTGTATTATAGGGTAAGAGGGTAATAATAGTGGAAGGGTGAGCTAGACAGGTTGGTGGTGACTAGATTTTGCAAGACCTTGGAGTCTGTTACATGGAATTTTTACTTTATTATACAGGAAAGAGGCAATGTTTTATTTAGATAAATGACTTAATCATATCCATAGTTTAGAAATTATTGGGGACTGCTGTGGATTGATTGAATTGTGTCCCCCAAAGTCCATATATTAGTAGCTTAATTCCAACTGTTATAATTGAGGGTGGGAAATCCTATTAGGTAGGGCCTTGAACAGGTGATTAGATTGTAGAAATATGTCATATTGAATAGATTAATAATGATGGTTAGGGACGTGGTTCTAAGGGCTTTAAAAGTAGAGCACATGAAAGTCTCTCTCTCTCTGCTCTGCCATTTTCTGCCATGTAAGACCCCTGCATTGCTGTAAAGCTGCCACCAAAGAAGGCCCTCACCAGATGTATTCTCTGGACTTTGGGCTTCCCAGCTTCTGAAACTGTAAGCAATAAATTTTGTTTTCTTATATATCAAGCAGTTCCAGGTATTGCGTTAAAAGCAACAGAAATGGACTCCTACAGGGATAAATCAGAAGAGTTGACAGAAAGGCCAATTGAGATGCTATTGCAATAGTTCTTGAAAGAGAGCTGGAGCAACTAAGGAAAAAAGTGGGAGACTGGTGTTAGAAATTTGGGAAAGACATTTTTGGAAGGAATGTGTAAATACCATGTGGGCAGGTATCTGTGTCTAATTTTGAACACTATTATATCCTCAGCATCTATAACAGTTTAGGCACATAGTAGTTGAACGAATAAAAGAATGAATGAAATGTTCAATCTGTCCTCCAAACTTTCATGGTAGCCATTATGCCACCTATTGATGTAATATAATAATTTCCTTAAATCCTACACTCCCTACTGTAGTGCTTGCCAACATGTTGGTACAACGAATAAAGAATCACATTTATATACCACTCTGGGTAAACTAGAGGGGATTAGGAGCCTCTTATGGG
>NW_007729484.1:166835-168345 GCF_000696425.1 Galeopterus variegatus
CAGACAGAGCAGAGAGAGCAAGAGGGCAACTTCCTCATTCTCTCTCCTTTTAAAGCCCTCCGAACCATGCCCATGACCACCATTGTTAATCCATTCACTGCAGCACGGTCCTACACTCTAATCACCTCTTCAAGGCACCATCTTTCAGTGACCATAATAGGATTTCTCACCTTCAACAGTTACAGTGGGGATTAAGCTTCTAATATATGAAACTTTGGGACACAATTCAAGCTTCGGTGAGTTTTAGGGACATAGACAATCCACTACATGGGGCGTGGTGGGAAACTCATTAGATATATCTTTGTATTATATGATTATGATATAAATACACAAAGAATGGGCCGGCCCGGTGGCGCACTGGATAAGTGCGCCGCTTGGGAAGCGCGGCCGCGCTCCCGCCCGAGGGTTTGGATCCCACATACAGACCGGTTCCCGCTCACTGGCTGAGCGAGGCGCGGGGGCAACACCGAGGGTTGCGATCCCGTTGCCGGTCCCCGGTCCAGTACGGGTGCAACACTGAGGGTTGCGATCCGTTGCCGGACACAGAAAAAGACAAAAGACAAAAAATAAAATAAAATAAATAAATACACAAAGAATTATGGAAAATACTAAATATTGAAGTTGTATAAAATTTCCCAGTAAAATATCTTCACAATATTTTACATTTATGATAATATCAATGTATGCCTGTCTCTCATCCTTGAAACAAGGGAGGGGGGCTCTATTCTATTAAGGTCTCATGCTTGGTAATCCCAACAGTACTCCATAAAAGAAATTACAGAGCTGTGGACAAAGCAAAGGGGTCAGAAGTGAAAGGGCCAGCCTTCTCTCTTGAAATTTTTACTAACTGTTCTATTGCAGCTTAAGTACTTAACTTTTTTGAGTCTAGGGTTTCTCCTTTAAAGAACATTACCTTATTATAGCATTAATAAGAAAACATATGAATAAATTCCTAGTGCATTATAAAGTTTTATATCATGAGACTCAACATGTACATGTGAAATGAAGGTATAATGGTCCTTTCTAATTGGAGAGAGAGTTTACCTTGAAACTCTTGGGAACTTTGAGAAACTTACTGAACAAAAATAGTCACTGAGAGACAATTTATTGGGATTTTGCCATGTTTTGTTTTAACTCATCAAACTGATTAGAAACATTGATTTTTTTGTTTTATGAAAACATTTCAAGTAATCTAGTACATATGCAGAAGTACCTATGAATTGATTAATATGTAATTTCATGTGTTCAGCAAATACTTGTTGCCTGTGTGCCATGTACTTGGCAATGATCTAGGCCCAGAAAATAAAGCTGTGAATAAGGCACAAAAAATTTAGTTTATGTATGTGCTCATGTGCATATATGAACCTGTTTGATGTTTATCCAGACCATGGAACTCTAAAATGTTACATTGCACCCTATTTACTTAGAACCCAACATTCAAGTGGAATGACAAGGATTTACTCATCTTAATTATACTATTTTTCAAAGAAAAATACAAAACCTTTAAAAA
>NW_007729484.1:168863-169291 GCF_000696425.1 Galeopterus variegatus
GGGGGAAAATGAACAAGATAGACAGAGGGGACTAAGTAAGCTGAATGATAAATGAAATAATATTAAAATTTCTGCCAGAGAACATGGTCGTACTAAAAACAGAAAAGGGAGATTGATTTGGGCACATAAAAATGTTGCATCTCTGTTCAAAGGAACTACTCCCTGCATTTGCTCTATTACAAAGCTATTAACTTCTATGAAAATAAAAGTTAAATTCTCAAGCTGGAAGAAGCTTATGGAATTAATTATGATGATATGTGAAGAGAAAAGAGGAGGTGTTTCCATATGGCTACAAGTGTAATAAGGAAATGAATAAAATGGAAGAAACATCTCCATTTGGGGTTTATAAAAGACTTTCTAGGAGGAAATATTCAGATATTTTAGGGATGGAGTGGGGTTAACTTTTACATATAAAATACATTTCTTCA
>NW_007729484.1:169629-182632 GCF_000696425.1 Galeopterus variegatus
ATATTCAGATATTTTAGGGATGGAGTGGGGTTAACTTTTACATATAAAATACATTTCTTCAGTTCCTTGGGTTGAGTGTCCCCCAAAAACTTAATTCCCAATGTAACTGTTGAGGGCGGGAAATCCTATTATGACAATCAAAAGGTCAGACCCTGAAGAGATGATTAGGTTGTAGGACTGTGTCATAGTGAATGGCTTAAAAACGGTGGTCAGGAGCTTGGCTGGAGAGCTTTAAAAAGAGAATGAATGAGGAGGTTAGTCTCTCTATGCTCTACCATTTTTGCAATATGACTTTTTCCTGCCATCACTGTCACCACCACCAAGACCTTCACCAGCTGTGTTGCCTGGACTTTGGACTTCCCTGCCTCTGAAACTGTAAGCAATACATTTTGTTTTCTTTATAAAACACCCAGTTGAAGTATTATGTGATAATCAACAGAAATGGACTAATACACTCAACTAATTTCACATAATTGTAAGAAGAAATGTGTTTTATTTTCTATATCTTCCCAAAATTCTTTGGAGATTTCCAACAGGGCATCCTCCCTATAGAGATTTGTGAGCGGGTTGTGGAAATTACTCTGATAGAATGATCTCACAGGATCATGCTTCACAATGAAATGAAAATGAACCCTCTAAGTAGCTTTCAATCAAACAAGAAACAATGAAGCAAAAACATGTGACATAAAGTATTATAAATAGCTCCCAGAGATTTCTAAAAGGAGTTCTCAACTCAAGGTATTAAGGGAAACTTCTGAATGCGGATTATGAGAACTTGTCTCCTTATTACCCATATTCACTGTCTGCCCCTTCACTTTTCCCCTTCTTTATTTGTTTACCAGAAAGACAGATCAACTAATCATAAACAGTGGGGGAAACGGCAGTTTAAAAGCAATAAAATAAAAAATTTTTTAAAAGCAAGAAAAGAGAAATTGAAATCAAAAGATGAATGTTTATAATATAGTGCAGGGCAGGGTGACAGATCAACTAATCATAAACAGTGGGGGAAACGGCAGTTTAAAAGCAATAAAATAAAAAAATTTTTTAAAGCAAGAAAAGAGAAATTGAAATCAAAAGATGAATGTTTATAATATAGTGCAGGGCAGGGGGTAGTCCAGGCAGACTTGATCAGACACAGGGCAATGAAAGCAACTTTATTAAAGTCTTCCAAAAGTCTTTGGGGCCTTGGACACAAAGAAGTCACTAGAGGCCTAAATGTGTCATACAGCATGTCTCTCAAATGGAGTGTTACACTGGTAGGCTGTGGCTTATTAAAAACACAGGCACTGGCCCATTTGTTATGCTATTTTGCTGAAGGGTGCATAAAGCTCTTATGTGATACACTAAAGGAGAAAACAGGACCACAGTATGTTCAAATCAGTCTCTCAAATGGAGTGTTACACTGGTAGGCTGTGGCTTATTAAAAACACAGGCACTGGCCCGTTTGTTATGCTATTTTGCTGAAGGGTGCATAAAGCTCTTATGTGATACACTAAAGGAGAAAACAGGACCACAGTATGTTCAAATCGTACTAAGTACACTTTAATCTCAAGTTCCAGATAATGTTAATCCTGCAAGTACTTTCTGAAGTTGGATTTAATTTTCATAATTTAATAAGGTACACAAAAACTTAATAACATATAAGAATGTTCAAGCATCCCATAGTGCAGACTTCAAGTATAAGCAAAAATTACTCAAGGTTTTAGGACGGTCTTCAAACCTTAGAACAAACACCCCATGAGATCTTTAATGTCATTACAAAGCTAAGAAGCCTAAGTTTATAAGTTCTCATCTGAAACACCCTAACACAGTGAACTACGTGCTGGTTGATTTATCCCTTCTGGAAGAATGAAAGGTTGCGTTGGACCTGGTGAGATTGTAACCTGTGATCCTAGAGAACCTTCCAGAGCTTCAAACCTGAAGTTTGATGTGTAACCTACTGGTTTAAAGGGACCTGCATATTAGTACAGGAGAGTCTGACATAGAGGGTGGGTACATCAGACATCAGAAAGAGCAATTTAGTCAGCAAGACACCTATATTCCCTGTTCTAATCATAAAAAGAAGATGATCTTTCCAAGAGCTACCACAAGGAGAATTTCGATAGACAGTGAGCGAAAGCAAGTCATGTTTGTGGGATTTTCCTTTATGGAGCTTCAGCCTCAGTTTAGGAAAGGATCTCAATTATTTCTGACAATGTAATGCCTTATTTTACTAGAAAAATATTTGAGGTGTATATTATGCTATGCTCAAATTTGTAAGATATTGTTGAATATACATCATTCTTGAGTTCAAAGTACAATGATCTAATTTATCTTGATTTAATTAATATTCCTCAGTATCACAGTTCATTATTACATGGATTCAGGCAGACACATTACATTCCCTGAAACACAACTCAGCATACTAATGACCTGCTCTGGCATTGGTTCTTATTGAGGGGAGCTTTTACAAATGGCATTCCCACCCATACACACCGCCTACTACTCACCCCACCCAACCCCACCAGGAGGCCAAAATCCCAGCCATTAGAAGAGACTTTCTTTCTTTCTTTCCTGGCTGCTGTTTTGAGCCAAGCCTTCCTGAATATAGTATTTTTCACATTTTATACTTTTACATTATTTTCATTTGTAGAAGGGAGAGGAAGAGAGAAAGAGGAGGGGAAAAAATAAAAATTTTCAGAGGATAAATGACAAGATTAATATTTTGGACTGTGATATAAATCTCAGTACAGCCAATTTTTTTTAAAAAACCAGAAACTATCAATTTTTGTGATTATTTACTAGTTAAAGTCTATTTTTTCAGCCCTTATTACCAATTTCTGCCCAAATGATTAGATTTGCTTTGTAGTTAATCCAATTTGATTTTAAAAATAGCCAGAGCAAGCAACAGCTTCTAAAAATCTAAGTATATTTCTTTTTCAAAATTATTTTATTTGGTTTTGGTTTTGATTTTGATTTTCTTCCCTTCTCATCTCTCTCCTTCCCTTTTTACTATTCTATCCCCTTCTCAAGAAAATGAGTCTACTTTTTAAAACAATGGTTTCTGTATTGCTATTAATACCAGAAATAAAAAGGAAGTTTTACTAAAATTTAATATATATTATATACTCTAATTTCCCCAACTCTCCCTACAAGAAGGAATTAAGAATTAGCCTCAAAAGAAAACAGTCATATATCTACATTTAATACATCTATACAATTCTTTGAAAGAATATTTTGGTAAAAGTTGCTATTTTGCATCTTGATAGATTTAACTGCCTAGTTACAAGTCGTATCACTTAAAATGTATACTGGGGGGGAAAACATCCCATGCCTGTGATTGCATTTTATTTCCTGTGATTAGGGTTGCCAGATTAAATACAGATACCCAGTTAAATTTGAATTACAGATTAAGAACAAATAACTTTCAGTATAAGTATGTCTGGAATATTGCATGGTCCATACTTACACTAAAAATTACTGTTTATAATCTGAAAGTCAAATTTGACTGGGCATCTTGTATTTTTATTAGCTAAATCTGGCAACCCAAACTGTGCTCAAAGATAAAATAAAAAGGCTTAGATGACCTGAAATGTGAGAAGTACATTTGATAATGCAAAGGTTTTAGAGGTTTCATCTGTATTTTGAGCCAACTGTTGCTTAAGACTTTGTTTAAACAAATTATTTTCTAGCTGAGATGCATTGTCTTGACAACTGCCCGCCTATGGGTGTTTCTTCTGTAAATCTTAACTACTTTGATATTAAGGATTTTGATTTTAATGCTGAATCCATGTCTGTTGACCCTTATGGTAAAACTCAAATTTGCATTTCAATAGTACCGGGCCAGACATAGCTATAGTCACAGTAAAATGTTCCAGGACTACAAAGAATCTGGCTTTCTCAAAATATCTCCTTGAGTCTTCTGTCAGTAGCAAATGTAATTTTGTTGGAATGTGGAAGGGTATGTCTCAGATCCCAAAGCCATGAATAAACACAAAGCTCAGAAAAGAGCTGAAACTGGAAGTTATCAGCCTATTATGTTCTCTGTGGTTTTCATCTCTATTCTTCCCAGAATGTTGGATTCAGTCTTTTCCTTACAGGCTTTTCTTGGCTCTTCACCCCACAGATGAAACAATGGCACCCCAAAATTCTGACTTTAAACAAATAGGTGTATCTATAATCAGAGCCTTCATTTCAGTTCCAACTCCCTAGGAATAAAAATTATCAGTGGCCCAGCTTGGAACATATGAACACCTTTGTGCTAATAAGGTCAGTGGGTGGTGTCATCTAAAATATGCCTGGCTGATGGTAGCTCACCCTTGGGTGGGGAGTAGCATCTATACAAAAGATCAGCCACTAGTGTGTGGAATGCAAAGGTACCTCAATATGTACCCATTATAAGTACTAAGGAAGAAAAGTTTATAAGAAGGAGATGCAAGATAAATACTAAAGCATAGCATGAGGTCAGGCTTAGGTAGGTTGATGGAGCTTATTGAGCACCTGGGGATGAGGGTACAGAAAGCCCAGATAAAGACAAAACCAAGAAAAACTTGGCCTTACACGAGAAATCTTAGAGAGAGAGAATATTTCAATGATTGGAAATGGTGATATTTTAAAGATCTTTTTCCCCAGTGTTTTATTTTAACATCAAACAGAAATCTCAATTTAAATGATTTGTTTTATAATTTTGAGGGAAAAAAATCCCCAAACATAATGAAAAATTAATATGGAAAAGGCACTATGCTAAGTGTTCTGAAGTATGTTTAAAAATGTGTGTATGGGGGGAAGGTACTGTCTAGATTTTGTATTCTTAGGGTCAGGCATTTGTTCATGGAAGTGTTGATTGGAAAAGTTTTGTTCGTTCAACACAACATTGATAAAAATAAATAGTTATGACCTTATTAGTTTGTTTAGAAGTAGAACACAGTATTTTTATTTCATTAAACTTTCATGATTTTTAGTACTTTAGATCCAGCACTCATGTGAAGTTACAATTTAAAGTCTTACAGAGTGCTGTCTTCAGTGTCTTACTAATTCTTATAAGAGCTTTAGTAATAATAGCAAAAGGCAACTATACCTGTTAAAGGAAAGGGATTGAATTGAAATTTTTAAGGTGGGATGAGACTAACCACTCTTAAAATAAATTTTAGGTTTGTGGAAGCAAACCAAATGTATATAATGATAACCATATGCCAGGCATTATTCTAGGTGCTTCATAAATATTAACTCATTTAATCCTCAACAATTCTTTCAGGTTGCTGTGAATATCATTCTAATTTTTCAGATGAGCAAACTGAGGCATGTAGAAATTTGTGGATTTTTTAAGAACACAAATCCTGCAGTGGTGAAAAGCCAGGGTTTAACTACAAACAGTCTAGCTCCGTGGTCCTTGATCTCTACCACTACTGCATCCTTTCTCTTAACTAAGACATTAGCACATTGCTTAATTTGTAAACACAGCATTTTAAAAATCATGAACTAAATATTTGTATTGTTGTTCATGCTCCAAAATAAGCATGAGGCTTACTTGTTTTAAATGTTTGATGTAAACATAACACATTTTCCCCCTTCAAGCTTAATAAATATTATATTATATTATAACAAAGTGCAGCACCAAAAAAAATTTATAAACATAGAATAATTCTGACTGACCATATTCAAAATTTATCCTTAGGAGATCAAACAAGAAAAAGATACAAACAATTTTAAAAGTTCTTATAATTATCTACTTAAAATTAAAATCAGAGGTACATTAGTATAGCATGCTAATAACATTCTTATAAAAGCTGTTTTCTCAATTTGATTTCTCCTTAATTAAGGGCTGGCGATATTTATTGTAATAAAAGTATCTGATATATGACTGGGAGATTCTTTTTAACATAAAAAAATTATACTGCCTGATACTGTTCCAAGAAATAATCACTTTAACGATGATAGAAAAAAAACTGGTTATTAAAACTAACATAAAACAAAAGTGTTCTTTATTTTGGCAAGAGCCTCGAGATGATCAATTATATTTCGAATTCGCTCTAAGTTGTAAAACTATCTTGGAATAAGTTTATCTGTATCATTACATAATTTCTATAAATGGAAAACCACCTTTCCCCCTCCCCTAAGCTTTAATAAAACAGGCAAATATACATCTCAATGGCAGATTAAGGCTTTTTTGTAGCTAAGCCTAATTAAAATGGCAACATTCCAATGGTTTCTTTACCAGGGAGCAAGGACATCTGTAAGGGATAAAAAGATACCAAGCATTTTGATACATTTGTTTCCAGTGTTTAAATGTGGCAACAGAAAACAGGGATTGATACTGGCTTTAAGCTACAAGCAACATTTGAGTTAGATGTTTAAAAAGAGTACAGGAAATCAAAGCAGTTCAATGCATTTTGATTTTAGGTTGTTGTTTTGCCTGCTATTTCTGCCTGTTTTCAGTATCACAGACTCCCCCAGATTGTGTCCTAGCACATTATAGTCCCCCCCTGCCCCCCTGCCACTTGCAAATATGTGTATGAAAAATTCTACATGAAAGAATCTGCTTCAACTTTAATTAACCCAGCATTTCCCAAACTCACTGACCTTAGAATACTTTTTTTCTTCTTTCCTTCCCAGCATCAACTACATTCACCTTTGAGTACCATTTGGTAAGTGTTACTCGGATACTATCCCTTGCCGTTCTAGAATATTGTTTTACTGTTGGTGCTGCTATAACGAAATGCCACTGACTGGGTAGTTATAAACATCAGAAATTAATTTCTTACAGTTCTGGAGGCTGGGAGGTCCAAGATCAAGAAGCCCGCGGGTTTGGTGTTTGGTGAGGCCCAGGATTCTGCTTCCAAGATGGTGCCTTGTTGCTGCATCTTCTGGAGAGGACGGACACAGTGTCACCACATGGCAAAAGACTGGAAGAACAAGATAAGCAAATCCTCTCTGAAACCTCTTTCTGACATTTTCTATGTAACTCTGACCCTGAATCTTTCTCGCAGAACAAAATTCTAAGCATTAATTAAGTACTATAAATGAAAAATACATACTTACTAATCTATAGCAAAGTGTTTTGAGCACTGCCAGGTGCATTTTCCTTGGGAGCAAATATTTCAGATGAACAAACTTCACTTAGCAAAAATATTTCATACCAGAAGTTTGTTTTTTCTCAGGTTACATTTTTCACCTGTCATGTGGCACAAGATGAACAGATAGAAGGTTATAAGTGCAAAATTGAGAAAAGGCTTTTTTTCACACAGCTTGTGCCCCAAGCTAGTTAAATTCTGTTCTGACATGCAGTTAATGAGTATGTTCTTTAATATAGTCACATTTCTTTTCCTGCAGAATTTTCTTTTCTAGGCACCATTCCCTGAAAATAAAAAAATACAGCTAAACATTCTTTCAAAGGAAAAAGTTATTCAATAAAATAATAATCTAAAATTTGTCATCTGATATTTAATAGCCTTGATATTTTTGATATACCTTTAACAGTTAAAATAATCTGACATTTTCTATGTAACTCTGACCCTGAATCTTTCTCGCAGAACAAAATTCTAAGCATTAAGTACTATAAATGAAAAATACATACTTACTAATCTATAGCAAAGTGTTTTGAGCATTTGCTAGGTTAGTAGCAGCAACACTTATAATCAGAGTTGTGCACATATTTTAAGTTTGAAATTTCAAAATTCCAAAAAATGTTTATTTCTAGATTTAAAATTTAGTCATACCCCCCTTTTATGTAGGTATTTTCCCCCTTTTACTTAGACACATATTCTTCCTTATTTTGACTTTCATGGACAGTTTTATTTATTTGGTATATAAAATTAAAACACATTAGATATTTTTGCACTGACATTTATTCATCAAAATATAATGATTCATCTTTGATTAAAGAAACAAAATCTACTCTAGATATGTCAAGCAGAAAGGGATTTAATATAGGGGATTAGGGTTATAAACATGCACTAGAGCCTGCCTGCCTGCCTGCCTTCCTCATCTAAAATATATTGGCATGGGCAGGGATAGTTACCTGTGCGAGGACACTATCTCGGAGCAGGGGGTCAGGATAGTCTGGTGGCAGCCTCCAATGACAGTCTGCAAAAGCTTTACATAAGGACAGCATGTTGGAACAGGTTGGTGGGGACCTCCCAGAAGCCATCAATAATGGCAGCCTATGTGAAGGTGATGTTTTGGAGCAAGGCAGTAAGTGCAGTCAGTCTGGCAGGCCCAGTAATTACCTACAGTGAGGGAATTGGCTAAATAAGCAAATATTTTGAGAATGATGGGAACAGATTTCTCACTGAAAGAGAAGGAAGGTACAAATATGAAAATAAGGAAGGCTGGAGTAAATCTTATAATGTTGGACTGAAACTGGAGCTATTGCAGTAAACTTACGATTTTTCAGATTAGACAGATAGACAATAGACAGTATGTAAAAATATAGTTGGAAAGGTGTGTGTTTGTGTGTGAATATGTGTGTGTGTGTGTGTGCAGATGTGTATGCATACCCATATATACATATACTCCTAGCTCTGTCAATAACATATTCTAGATGTAGGAACACCGTAGTAGCAATGAGCTCTTTCAGCATCCAGATCTTGGTTTCTGAATATAACTCTTTACTACACTGAACTAGGGCTCCTGGAGAAATGGCAGATTTCAGGGCTGGATTTGGAAAAATACAATATATGCCTTGAAGTAATGAAGTATGTAAATAAGTAAGGCAATACTCGAAGAATGCAAGAGTTTTAAGGGCAGGTCAAAGGAACAAAAGAAATCTGCTTGAAGGAGCTTGCATTGGCTAAATCTAAGAAGTTTAAGCATCAAAATAAATATTGATAGTAACGAATATTAGTCCACAGGATGACACAGAAATCCATGAATCCAGATGGATAGATAAGTGGGGGGAAAAAAGCCATCCTTCCAGTAATGCCAACCAAGAAATGTAGAAGAAATGATTGATTGAATTAGAAACAACAACAACATTTTGCTATTATTATAGCACTAATTCAGACAAGAGATAACAATGAATACTAAAACTGCTGGGTGAAAGTGGAATGAGAAATGGGACATTAGTTTAATCTCAAATATTTCCAAAAAAAAAAAAAAAGAAAGAAAGAAAGAAAGAAATACTTTACGGTAGAGAATCCTGATATTCACAAACTTATTCTAGTGATCAAAATTTAAACCACCAGTAATGGGACAATTCCACATTGCATGCTACCAAATAGGATGGAATGGAAGCACTGTATTATTTCTATGCTGTTCCTGCCCAAAATGCATAACCTGGGTCTAACAGTGACAAAATATGAGACAAATACAATTGGGGAGAATTCTACAAAATTGCTGCCCTGTAATCTTCAAAAACATCAAGGTCATGCAAATAAAAGACTGAGATACCACTCCAGATTGAAAGAGAGTAGAAAGACAACCAGAGGCAATGCATAATTCTTTTGCAATAAAAGACATTAGTGGAAATACTGGTGTAGCCTGAACAGGAACTCAGGTACCCTATACGGGGAAGTTGTGTTTTTTCAAATTTTTGTAACTTTCTGGAAATTTCAAACTATGTATTTGAAAAGGAAAATTTAAAATAAAAAGCACTAGAATGACAATGACTGAAGAGTCTGGTGAAGATGCTGATAATTCTCAATTTGCAAACAGCATTCAGAGAGTTGGAGAGCTGCAGGAGCTTCATGAAATTGCCAGTGATGATCAAGAAATGTGGTGGGTAATTCAAAGCTAAACACACAAAGGCTATTGCAAAATTCCACACCTTAAAGATTCACACATCTGTCAACCGCTGCCAGAGAAGCCAACAATATGGCTTTTGCCTTCCAAATCTCTTGTTCATGATTTCTCATTTGAAAAACAAACCTGGAATCCTGCTGGCAAGGGCTTTTGGGAAATGTAGTTCCCAGGCCTCAAGCCGCTGGTGTGTATAGAAAGTGGATGTTGCCAATAGACAATTTGGCACACAAAGCCTTACAGGTCCACTCAGTTAACAGAAACTTAACTACTTTTTTTTAAATGTCAAATCCAGACAGGTACTGTGAATTAACTATGTAGATATAGGTCATGTGACAGAGAATACCTGGGAATGGGGGAGTGCCTTATGCAGAAGGGTGAGAATGAGCTACTCAGACAAGGCATTGGAGGAACAGCATTCTGGGCAGATGGAGTTATAAATGCAAAAGCCCAGAAGTGACAAGGGCACAGAGGCAGATGAAAGGTGCAGGGTTAAGCGGTGTGGATATATTTCTAAGTGCAGTGATAAAATAATTAAGCAGAGAAGTGACCTGATGTGATTTATGCTTTAAATCTGTAATTCTGGCAACTTTGTAGAAAAAGAATAGGGGGTTGTGGTATCTAATATTGCTGCTACATTTGATGCCTGTCTGATTTTTGCCCTTTTAAAAAAAAAAATCTTTCTTTCTTTCTCTCTTCTGGAAATTTTTGAGGCTTCTTTTTATTTTTAGGGTCCTGAAATTTTACATTAATTTATTTTTCAAATTTGTATTTTACTACTTATTTATTATTATAATTTTCCCATGATCAACATTTTCTGGGCCCCTGTGGTCTGTCCATTCTGGGATAATTTCATCAAATATTTTTATATAATTAAATTCTATCTATCTATCTATCTATCTATTTATAATTCTGAAGCTCCTAATACTTGGGTACTGGTCTTATTACATAGAATATTCATATCTGTATTTCCCACTTTCTTGCCTTTTTATTATAAATTTTATTTTATTTTTCTTATGTAGGAGTCATCTTCGATCTATTTTCTTAACTTTATGTTTTAACAATTTTCTTGATTTATTTGGGGAGTCAACAGTCACAATTTTAATTTCTGAAGCTCTTTTTGTCCTGTGTGTCTTTTTCATCATATCCTGTTTATCTCTTACAGATGTAGCACATTGACTTTCACATAGTATACTAGAAATTAATTTTTTACATTTCCTTTCTGAGAGAATTTTTGTAGAAGAAAATTCTTTTTCCTTTGGGATATGTTTTCCCTTTTTTATTTTAGTCTTTCTCTTTATATTACATTTTTTCTTCAAGTTACTGGTTGTTTAGTTAACTAAATGCGTATTTAAGAATGAAGCAACTGTGAGACTGATTGGAAAGGCAGTGCACATCGGTGGGCTTGTCTGCTGGCACTATGCGCTGTAAGGGATGTGGGTGGCAAGGAGACCATGAGATTGCAGTGTATGGAGGGCTTACTTTCTCCAGCTATGGTAGGTGACTCATTTTCCCCAGACAAGTTGTGTAATTGTGTGTGTGTGTGTGTGTGTGTGTGTGTGTGTGTTGGTAGGTGACTCATTTTCCCCAGACAAGTTGTGTAATTGTGTGTGTGTGTGTGTGTGTGTGAGAGAGAGAGAGAGACCTGCAAAGAAAGAAGTAAAGGACACATTCATTCTGTAAACTGATCTTTAAATCCCCATCTCAGCCCCAGGTTCTACTGCTATTTTCTCTACAGCAGCCATCTCTGGGTTTGGAGGTTTGCTGGGGTTCTGGGGTTCTGCTGGGCAATCCACAGCATCTTCTCTGAGTGAACACCAGGCTTATGCTTGTTCTCTCTGCTTCATCAGCCATTAGCTCCCATCAGCCTTCCACCTTCAATTAATATATTGAAAATATGGCTTGGAAGAGAAGGAACATGGGCGGGGATGGGAAGTGGTGGATTAATGGGTACAAAGCTATAGGCAGATAGGAAGAATAAGTTCTGGTGTTCTAGGCTGACTAAAGCTAATATTACTACATTGTATATTTCTGAATAGCTAGAAAAAAGAATCCTGACTGCAATCACCACAAAGAAAAGATAAATGTTTAGGAGCTAGATATGCTATCTACCCTGAGTGAACCATTGGATGGTATGTGCATCTATTGAAACAACACTCTGTATTCCACAAATAGGTACAATTAAGTTTTCAAATAAAAATATATGTATTGAAAATTCACATCAGGGGCTGGCTGCCTTCATGCTGTATTTGTCACGCTGGAATAGTTTCTTTTGAAATTCGTTTACTGGCACAATCACAGAGACATGGGTAAATGAAAGTAACTATACCCATTCTACATTCACCTTCCTGAACTGGAAGTTCACTGCTTGTTCTTTTTTAATCATGCTGATGAAGTATAATCTTGCCCTGTTCTACTGTCAAATGGCCTTTATGAACCTTAATTATAATTATTTCTACTTTCAGACTTTCTATATATAATTTTGAGAATTCTTTAGTAATTTAATATTCAAAATCATATAAAATCCATGATTTTTAAACATAGACTTAATTTAAAAGAACATTTATTGTTTATTATCCTTCATAGTGGAATATTCCACTCTGTGTGCCTCTTGAGCCATTTGGCAAAGATCGTAATCATAGTTAGAAACACTAAGAAGAGCAGAAAGTCAGTCACTCCCTGGGAGCACTTCAAGACGTGCAAAAAAGGAACTCCCTCAACCAACCTCTCCTCATAGTTCATTGGCCCTGCAAACCTTTTCACACATCACAGGCCCACTCCTAAAGGAGGGGGGTGGGTGGCAGTACTCCAATTGGCTTAGAAAGCCTGCCTCTGCAACCAGGGATGGGCCTGACAGCCACTGCATCCCAGATGTATTAGTCCATTTCTGTCACGTATAACAAAATATTTGGAACTGGCTAATTTAGAAAGAAAACAAAATTTATTCCTTACAGTTTCTGAGGCTGAGAAATCCAAAATCCATCTGGTGGTGGCGACAGTGACCCAGGGGTTGCACATTGCAAGATGGTGGAAGCAGAGAGAGCAGAAAGAGAAAGAGTGAGAGAGAGAGACTCCTGTTCCTTTAAAGCCTTCAGAACCACACCCCTGACCACCATTTTTAATCCATTCACTATGGCATGGTCCTACAATCCAATCACCTCTTCGAGGTTTCACCTTTCAATTACCATAATAGGATTTCTCACCCTCTTAACAGTCACAGTGGAGGCCAAGTTTCTAATACATGAAACTTGGGGGACACAATTCAAGCTTCAATGAGTTTTGGGGGGAC